>NC_056734.1:492640816-492920816 GCF_019279795.1 Protopterus annectens
AGTAACTAAATCACTGAGAAAGGCAACTTATGTGTGGGAGACAAAACATCCTGTTTTGGTGAGATTTCAAATAGTATGGCTTGTGTTTTAAATAGTTTCCATTGCAGCCTTTCCTGAATTAGTCAACCCTGGACTGCTGTATAACCTTCTAAGGGTCACCTTATGATAGCTAGGAACGTGTTCACCTCTGTCATAATTGCTCTGCCAGTCATATTCAAGGTGACATCATCAGAGACTAGGCTGATGTGGAAGTCATTAATTTGTAGGGCAAGAAAATGGGTCCTAGAATACATCTCCCTTAGTTAAAGAGTTCCAAAGCTCAAGTATCCTAGAATCTGGTTTTATGTGCTCTCTTGTTTGAGTTCACATGCCAGCAGCAGGCATTATAAACAGTATGATGACTAGGTTCCAGTGAGACTGACATTGTCTGTGGAAGGTGCTATGTTATCCGAAATGGATCAATTTGTAAAGGTCCTCTGAACAGTACAAACATTATGCTGACAGATAATATGTAAACGTAATGATGCACACACACACACACACACACACACACACACACACACACACACACACACATTACAAGTATCTGGCTTCAATGTGGACAGATTGTTCTAATTTTATTTAGTTGTTATTTCTGTTTTTTTTTTCTTCAGAATTGTTGACACAGAATCAAACGTATATTTTTTGTTCTTTTGCACACCAAATTCATATGTATATTTTCAACACATAGTCCAGGCTATGCTGTGTAATCTAGCAAATTAGTCCATATTCTAAAATAAGAATCATAATGAGAATAGCACATTACATCATGACATACTGGAAAAGAAAAGAATGTAACAGACATGTTTAGCAATATGTGAGAACAAGCAAACTATGCAGTTATTGTCTGAGCCTGCCCTCAGTAATTCTTTCAAGAATGTCTATAATTGTGCCTGTTTCCTTAATTTCAGACAAAAAACTAAAATGTTGTTCTGCCAATAAGCAAAACTTATGAGGAACCTGAGGATATAGGACAATGAATATATTTTTCTCCAAGAAGCAAGTTCTATATAGCACTGTAGGTTGGTGTCATCTTTCACAGAACACTTGTGTAACTTGAAATGAAGACTTCATAAAAAATTATCTTTTTCCACTTCTTTTACTGGTTTATCACTAACAAAAGTGTACGCAAAATTACTTTAAAATCTACTCTTAAACAAGTGCATTAACCTCTGAAAATTAGTAATTATGTCTAGTGTGGTAGGGTAGGATTAGGCTCTGTCACACACACACACACACACACACACACACACGCACGCGCACAAACTCGCACACACTCGCACACACGCGCACACACACGCACACACACACACACACACACACACACACACACACACACACACACACACACACACACACACACACACACACACACACACACACACACACACACACAAAAACAGTACTTTACTGACAGGTGAAGGTCACAGCAGATTAATTTGTATATCCTTTCGGTCCTTGCTTACACTATAAAGTTCAGTATCCATAAACTCCTTGCAGTGTGTCTTTTCATAAATGCTCCATTTTTAAACTTATCTGAACGTGAATCATGCCCTGAAACAATCTCAGCTTATTTCAAATGATTGTGCTTGCTTATGGGAGGTTTCTTTATTTCATGAAAATATCTGATTTGACAAATTATCCAAGTATGAAAGCCACAAACCAGCATGTTATTGCACATGCATAAAACTTTCATTATGAATATTTCCAAACATAGTAGGCATCTTAAGCTAATGCTATTTGAATTGGAATATTTTATAAAACATTTAAGAATAAATGATTAAATCTTTCTTGTTATACTGTGAAAACCAGTTTAGTCTTCACTAAGCCACATTATCTTTGACCCTACACTGTAATCCATTTAATTGCATGTCCAGTTAATATTTGGTGATATTTCTCTGCTGTTGGTACTGGTCTTTTTGGGCACCTGGATCTCCACTCAAGTTTTTCATTTGTTTGGTTTGGTTCTTGGTTTGTCAGTACAATGGTTTATGGCATCTGGTGGAGTATCTGGGTCTCCCTCTTTGGACCTGGCTACACAACTTCAAGCTGGGATTGGTAATCTTTCATCCCTTTTGGAAAAAAATCAACCAACAATTATATGGAAACAGCAGCTCTCCCAGGGTGGCTTCTTCCCAATTGGATCAATGTGCAGGCATTCTTGCCTCATGGTCAAATCAACTTGGTGAACTAGGACATACAAATGCAAATACTAACTGACCAACACTTGATTTTGACACTTGGAAAACAGATAATTTTGAGTTCTCTATAAATGCTTCCATCTTAAAGTCTACACAGGATGAGCAAGCTGTAAGATGCTCTGAGAGGTTGCGGCAAAGGGGTAAAAATCAGGACAATAGTCCTCAAACAACTTTGGACTATCCTAGAAATAACTCTAAACCCAGTTCCTATCTGCATTACAATCTTAACCCTAATTTTGAGTAGTTAGGAGCAAGACCAAAACTTGAAACCACTCAAAACAACAACAAGCAGAGGGATACTTGGCAAAAAAACTACAGGGGAACTAAAAACATGAGGAAGAAGTACTTTTACAGAAACAAGTAAGTATATATGGCTATCCAAACAAGTTTTGTGACTTTAATTTAGTTTCAAAGAAGTTTTGTGACTTTAATTTAGTATCAACGATTTTAAACTGAATCAATTCACCCAAATTCTGGGTCTGTATATGAGAACAAAGCATTGTTGATGTTTGAAATTATAACAGACAGTAATTCAAACATTGATGATTGTGTAGCATTATTGGATGCATCCTTAACAGAATTTTGTTCTAGTCATATGAACATGGACACAGAACATGTGGCTGAAAGGGAAAAAACCTTGGCTAACAATTCTAATTCACTTAATGCAATGAAGTCATGTATTGTAAATGAACTATATGGTGGACAATGTGTACCTGACAACTGTGGGGCTAGCTGTCCCAATAATAGTGTAACTTCCGAAATAAGATTGGTAGGAGTATGTACAACTCTCACTGAGTTTGTTAAGGCTTGTATTAATAGTACAACTACAGATAGTAGATGTTTTGAACAAACCGTTTGTACTGAAGAGAGCAATACAGACATTTACTGTTTTGTTTCAAGTGACTCTGAAAGTAGTTTTACTGACAGTAGTTTGTATAATCAAAGCAGAAGTAATGGATTGGAGTGTTCTGGAGATGCATTATCAAACATAGTAGATGAGAATAAGAAACCCCTAGATAATGGTGGAAGAATTGTAGCAGATTTTTCTATGGATACTTGTAACAACTCAATAAAACTGTTAGTGATGTTAATTTGGTATACGACACTACTTATGAATCCTTAAGTGAGTTGGTTGGTGAAGGCCAAAACATTCACTCACATTTTAGTAATATTAAATTTAATGAAATGACAGAAGATAGTAATTCACATTTTCATGTTACAGCGCTTACTAATGAAGCTGGTGAGGCACACTCATTATTCCTGTTGGATCTCATTAATTTGAGTCAGAATTTGGTCAATTATTCTGAAATTGAGATGGACCAAACACTTTCCAGCCTAATGAAGGTGAATGGGGGACCTACTTGTGTTCAGAACACGGACAGGGACTTTACTGTCTATAATTTTTCTAGCATTACTATTACAACTGACCATGCTAACCTTTTGAGCAAAGGTTTAAGTTTACATATGGGATTATCTGCCAGCTAAAAAATCTAGCTTGCCTGAGGCACTTATTGATTTAAAACCATTTACCTGCAAACTGAATTTGGCTTTATGGTTTAAATCAGGTAACCCCAATTCTACTACATGTCCTAGTAAACACTTAGGAAAGCTAGTTATTTCAACCTTTCCTTAAACAACTGGTTATCCCTTTTTGAAACGTTATGTGAGAACGATATTCATAAAATTTGTTTGGATCTTGCCAGGCTATAAATGAATTAAACCTTTCTAAAAGGGAAGAATCCCTGTTAAATGATCTTTGTAACAACAAGACTATTAGAGTGATGAAACCAGATAAGGGTGGGGGTATTGTAATAATTGTCACTGAAGATTACAATAGTAGTATGTTAGATATGTTACTATCTGACAGGTACAAACAAATCTCAAGGAATGAATTGAATATTGCTTTTTCCAAAATAGATGCTTGCTTTTATGATATGATCATGCAGGGCCAGATAGACAAGGACACTTATGATTATCTTTATAACCAATTTCCAGTGGTAGCTGGTATTTTTGGAATCCCTAAGATCCACAAGTATTTAAATAATCCACCTTTGAGATCTATAGTGGATGCTGGGAGAAGTAAAACACTTTACATAGCTAAGTATGTGGATAGTTTACTACAACCATCTACAAGCCATGTAAAACATATATGTAAAGATTTCCTGTCTAGATTAGCACAGCTTGAATTTTTGGTAGATTGTGCTTTTGTAATGATCGATGTCCAAGACCTATATTCGGTTATCCCCCATAGAGAGGGATTTGACTGGGTCCAAAGCACACTCTTTGACATTGGTCTTTTGGATCAAAATAGCATAAATACAACTATTACACTGATGGGCCTTGTCCTGAGTAACACCTAGCTATACTTTGAAGAACATTTGTTCAGGCAAGCAAGTGAAGTAGCAATGGGACCTTCTTCTGCTCCTAGTTTTGCCAATCTCTTTATGACATATTGGGAGAGGCATTTTTTTCTCAATAGTTCATTTGTGAGTAACTGGTCATTCTACATCTGTTTTTTGATGATATTTTTTAATATGGAATGACGCAGTCAGGAAGTTGAATGAATTCTTGGAATGCATCAATAACAGTACCCCATTTTTGAAATTCACTCATACCTTTGACCATGACCAGATAGCCTACTTAGATGTTATGATTAGTAAGGATTATGGTAGGGAGTGTTTTTGTTCTGCCATCTATCGTAAAAAGACCTTTTCAAATTCCTATCTCCACTATGACAGTTGGCACCCTCCTTTTCAAAAAAGACCAGTAGTGAAAGGGCAGTTTGTACGACTGGCTCGTATGTTGTCAGATGACACCACATTTGGGCAGGAGATACACAAGCTTCTTGACATGTTCAACAAAAGGGGTTACCCTTTGGAGCTATTGGTGTCTGTCAAGGATAAAGTCCTTGGTAAAAGGAACAAAGGTTTTTTACCAACCTTTATTCCCTATCCAAAAAGGCCCACATGTTGACTCAGTTATGGATCAAAATAACAACAATGGTATTCAAACAGTTGAGGTGCCTTAACGAACGTTCTATGGTCATTACCTTTTCAGTGAATAGTCAGGAAATTGTTGAAGTGGTTAACAAATCCTGGCCAACTGTCACCTCTATTAAAGAAGGTATTGAATTATTTGGCACTAAACCAAAAATTGTTTTAGGAAAGGTATGTGTTTCAAGAATTTACTGGAGATGAAAAGGGACAATATGGGTTCAAATAGACCAAAGGTGTGTTTAAGTGCAACCATTGCAACTATTGCCAACATATCTAGTGCTGTGATTCATTCTTTATTAGGCATAAGAAAATAGAAGTGAAAAGGCATTTCAATTGCCTATCTAGGTGAGTTGTGTACAGGGCCCCTTGCCAAAAATGTAAGGCTTTTTACATTGGGAAGACCTGTCAGATTTTAAAGGAGAGAATTTATGAGCATTTAAATGACATTAGGAGAGAAATGTCTACTAACGCTCTTTGCAGATACATCTCTTCTTGTGAGGGGCATTTTTTCAAGTTTGTGATGATTGACCACATGAACCGTGATCTAAGGGATTTCTACACAGAGGATCATTTAAATAAAAAGGATCTCAAATTGATTCTTACATGTGATGCTTTATCTACCTCAGGTCTTAATGAAAGTAGTTCCATCACCCCATTCTCAAGTTAAAGAGTCTTGAGGGTGATTATCACAGATACAATGTGGTTTAAATGTTCTGGAGTTTACACATAATTTGTTTTAATTTACATTCCTGAGTTTAGCATATATTTGTATTTGTATAATGCTATTATCCATTAGTGAATTCTATTGGTATTGTATGCATGTATTATCATTCTTGTATCTTGGATTTTAACATACTTTCTCACACAATGTTTTGAAAGTCGGCACTGTTGTTCCATTGGTCAGTTTGATCACATGTGTTGATTTTGTGAGTATTTAAGTGAAATAGTGGATGTACTAGCAATTCTGAATAAGTCTTTACCTAGACAAAAGTGCTAAACTGCTATCACTTGCTATTTTTGCTGCTTGTTGATTTTAATAAATCGTTTGGTGATATTTCTCAACTGTTGGTACTAGTCTTTCTGGGCATCTGGATCTAAACTCAAGTTTTCATTTGTTTAATTTGTACAGTATGGTGATAACATAGAACACTGTAAAGGTATAAGTAGGGGTTATTAAATTAAATGTGCCACTGTACACTGCAGGTATCACATTACTTCACTTATCTGTAGGCCCTTCTAAAATGCTATTATTTATGACAGATCACTTATTGCAACCTTAATCATTTCCTTGTTGCCTCCTTTAGTGTTGCATGAAGCTTTGCATAAACCTATTAGTGACCGTTTTGGTACTGTCCTTCATAGTAATAGCCATCCTGATCCACTGTGAAGGCAGAGAACAGTGTATACAAGAGCAGTGCATACCTTCACTATCAAAATTGATAACGCTGAATCACTACCTCATTAGGACTTTGATATCTGAGGAGAAAATAAGTGAAAGAGTTTTCAGACATTCTGCTGTAAAACCAACACCACTATATGGTATAAAAGTATACATTTTGTAATAGTGCCTCTGTAAAATGTAATTATTTAGTTAGCTGTATCAGAGTCCAGGTCATTGAATTCTAATTATTACAGAGAGTCTAATGAAGTCCAAATGGTGAAGGATGGATGCTCTTGATATGACCACCTTAGTTTGATGTTTATTAACATTTTTGTATTTTTATAGTGATTTCATAATTTGTATTTATTATTTTTTACAATAAGACATAGTTTCATCCCGTGAGTAACATTTTTTACACTAACCGTAATAATAAACAGTGATAACTATATCTCTGTCTTGAAGACCCTCAGGTACTATTTGTGTTCATTTTCTCATTGTCAGATTCTTTTGGCTTCATATATGTGATCTTTCTTGAAGTGTACAACAGTTATGGAATTTAAGTCTACTCTGCAAAATCTTGTGTAAGGGATGCAGATATTAACCTCTATACTTTATGGCAGCATGTCTGTAACTTATGGTATTTAGCAATATGACTAATTTTATAAGTAGTCTTTGCAGTCTGATGGTGATAATAGTCCCATCTGGATACTCTCTGGTCAGTCCTATGTAAAGCCTCTAAGTTTTTATACAGTTCATGCATTTCCATGATCTGCCTTCAAACGGAGCCTGATAAATGATGCTTTGTTGCTGAAATACATTTTCTGACAAACTGATATTTAAGTTGTGACAAAGGGAAATACTGCCAGACCAGCTATCTGGAATTTTGTAAATAATTTTATGTCATTTGTGAATATTAATATGATTTATATAGAAGTGTGACAGAAGGAAATACTGCCAGCCCAGCTAGCCGGAATTTTGTAAGTGGTTATGTGTCATTTGTAAATGCCAACATGCTTCATGTAATATGCTTGTGCTACAACTGTGTTAGAACTGCATGTTCTGTACTAAGCTAAAATGTAACCACAGCATGCCCTGCTGGCTTAGAACAGAAATGTATATAAACTATTGTAATTGCGTAAATATATATGTTTTAAGAGTGGAAACTAGAACATAGAGGGTTAACTTTCAAATCTTGAAGAAAATAGTTGAAATTAAATTGTTTTACGATGTGCTATAAAAGTTATCTTTTCAGTTTCAGTCACCATGAGACAGGATGTCTACACTGGGGGGGGGGGTGTCTGCGTTGTTTTGTAAGTGCTTTATTGTTTTATGTCCTCTAGCAGTTGCAAACATCTGAAGGCTATGTATTTTCACAGAGAGATGTTAAATGTTGGTAATTTCTGACACTGGGGTTTAGCTTGGGTCAGTTGACAAAAAGTGATGTCATCAAGCTAAACCAGCAGTAATATGTGATATTAATTTAAGAACTCACTGAGAGAAACAGAGAGAGAGGACATTTTATATTTTGTCTTTGACCTAACAAGAACATCTACTCATCAACACCTTCTGCACTTGCATTGCTGTAAGTAAGTTTTTAGGGCATAGTAACTCTTTTAGATACAGATAGGGATATAGTAAAGTATAGCTTACATGTTTTCTTTATTTATTTGAGACTGCCCTGCAATTTTGTTTTAAATATTTCCTGTGATTTTGAACTCTGATGTAACTGATTACTTACTGAGTATTGTCTTGTTATTTTATTATTTATTAGTTATTATTTTATTTATTTTACATTTGTTTACCAGGAAAGTCCGACTGGACACAAGTCCTTTTTCAGCGGAGGTCCAGGGAGAAAAGCTGCTTGTTTACATAGAACAATACATCATCATAAGACAAAAAAAAATCATTGAACTATACATTAAATAAAAAGAGGAAAAATTATTAAATATTAAATATATTTAAACTTTTCAATTGTGTCTGGCCTGTTTAGAGATATTTAAGCTGTTACTGTACTTGCATATCTATTTGGTGACACTGTACAGGCCACTCCTAAATAACCTTGCTCTTGGTCAGACTACCATTTGAATTAATAGTAACATTACACAGTAGGATTGGGCACCCTTTGTTAAGGGCCATAAAGTAGCTGATAAAGAGTGGCTGGTGGCAGTTGGAACTACCTTATAGTCTGAGCAGAAGGGGGCATAGCTAGTAAACCTGTGCCAGGCTTTTCCAGGAGTGTGTGCATGTTTGTATATAAATCAAATCTCAAAGAGTATGTGTGTACTTAGGCAGGGACATGAAGCACTAGTTGGACAGAGACGGTACTGGAGATCTTGGTTTGGCCACTCAGCTGAGATCTCAACCCTATAGCTGTGCCAGTAGGGAGTCTTACTGGGGATCTGGAGAAAGATGGAGAAACCAGCATGAGACTGACTGTGGTCTCTGTGTGCTCTTTAGGGAAATTGCATTTTACTGTGTGTGTACTTGTCATCCTCTCAGTGTGTATGTTCCCCACTGTTGCCAGTGGTGAGACTTGAGGCTCCTTAATTACTGGGCCAGTGTTGGGGCATCACATAAGTACTAACAAAGTAAAATTGTCCTTTAAAGATAGGGATTGCTGGCTTTACGACACAGAAGGATAGAACTCTGAGTGAGACACAGACAACCAGAGGTTGACTCATGGACCTGGTGATAGGAAAGAATGCCAATTTTGTTGGGTCACCTATTCCAGAGAAGGAATAAGGATTGCTGGGAAGAGCTACAACCCCCAATGCAGACCATATTTCAAACTCTGCCACAAACAATCAAAATGCACACTGGCAACTCATCCACAGCTTGCACGCACTGATATCACTAAATGCTGAGCATGGTAGATGGGACTGCAAGTGTGACATAATAATGAAATATACAAACTTCCCAAGGATGATGCCTTGCATTGGTCTGACACTGGCTCCAGCTGGCAATATGGCTACAGCCAGCCAATGAGGAACAAATATTTCAGCCAGTGGGGGAATGAATGGATCAGAAGGATGAGGTAGCACCTTACTGGTCTATGTGGGGGAAGTCCAAATGATACTAATAATTATGATTACAAAAGTGAAAAGTGAACCTAATGAAAAGTGGGACTGATATAAGGTTTGAATCTCGAATAGTGCAACTTAAATGCACAAGTAGCTTACAGAAGACAGCTAAAGAAAGAAAGATATTATAGCAATGAAGAGCATAATCTGGTGTAAGACTGCATGTGCCATTTCAGAAAAATGCAGCACAATAAAAAGCCAGGTTTTCAAGGAAACACTCAGAACTTCATAAATACATTGTTGAGGAAATCATTCCTGTGGAGAAAAGGTAAAAAAAAACAGCAAATCAAACTAACAAATGTCAGAGTTTCTTCTGTAGTACAAAATATTAGTTTCTACTGTATTAATATAACGTAGTGAAACACCTACATCTCAAGAACATTAAGCCTTTCTCTGTGGTAAAGGAAACAGTGTGAGAGTGAACTATAAAATATGCAGACTTGTAAAACAGAATGCAATTGCAGGAAGTGTTCTAAAACTCAGATTTTGAAACAAAGTAAAACAGTTTACCAAACAGACCAAACTGACGCTTAATATATATTAGTTGAGCATTTTCATTCTTTAATAATTTGACAAGAACTTCATCAGAACAACTGAATAAATAACCAATGTTCAAAAATAACATCAAATAAGTCACATGACAGTCAGCTGACAGTTCCATTCATAAATATCCATAATACTCATACAAAAATACATAATATTAAATATCAAAATGCAATAACACCTTAAACAAACATTTATGCAAATATATACTCAAATCTTTTGTGCTTTAAGAATAAATTTAATATTAACTACCCCATTTTAACTGGGTCTGTTATCAGCTGCTAGTGATATTTGCCTTCTTATTTCTTTATGTTCTAAGGCATTACTATAACTGACTAAAAACATTCTCTGGGATTCAGTAAATTCCAAGTAGGCTTTGTGCGAAGCCTGTATGGAGTTTACATGTTTCTACGGTTATGTGCGGTGATGCATGGTGAGCAGCACTGCATATTACATATTCATGTAATGCACCATGTTTAAACATAAATAAGTGCGGTTTCATGGCCAGCAACAGTGTTGTCAACCAGGAAACCATGTAAAGCAAAATGAATAGCAATCATGTTTACATTACAACACAGTTGGTTAGCGTGTTTGCATGGAATGCCACAAAGATCACTGGGGCTTAACCTATATATTTCTTATGGCTCTCAATCTCTTAGTGCAAGAAATCTGGACAAAGCCCAACATAATGGTGAGACAATGACCCAGTGACATATTTGACATATTTGTTCTTTAGAAATGTGCTAGAATAACAAGATTTGCGTTAAGATAAATTTTCTGAAGGATTTGAGGTCTGAAACTCAAATAATATAATTATTTACTGACATCAGTCCAGATATTATCCCAGTGATATGGCAGAAAACCACAAATTTCATAAGGAACAGACCAAAAGATATAAAGCGAAATTCTGGACATACTGTGAAAATCTGGACAGTTGAGAGGTATGAATTATGTATATGGTGCAAACACAGTACAGGACAGTGTATACAGTGCAGAGTATTGTGAAATCCCATTTCTGGCATTTTGTACCGATGTTGTGTAAATTATCTGTAAGGGTACATGGACTGCCATGTAAAATAAACACGTAGGGGAAGTATGTGTATTGAATAGGGACACACAGATGAATTGTAGGAAGGAACACAGGGAAAGAGAACAGGTGAAAGAACCTAATGTACAACAGATGAGGGCATGTCAATGGAAGACAGCTGTAGCAGCAACACCAATCACATATCAATATGGTAAAGTAGGGACTGCACAGTGAAAATGTGTATTATGTGACTGTCACACATGTGACTGTCACACAATGTGACATAACCATGGGGAAGATGTCTGTGTGAGATAAGCATCCTTACATGATCAATGCAGTGGACATCTATCATGGATGTTATATACAATTGAGGTAGGGTGCATTTTGTGAACCTGTGCAAACTGATTTGCCTGAATATGAGTGCAATCTCAGCAGAGGTCTCCAGCAAGTGGGACCCAGGTAAAGACTCATGGACAGCATTAAATGAAGCATGTACTATCATGTACAATATCAGAATAATACCACCAGTAATCCCATGTCTTTGCCATAACATATGTGATTTCTAGTGATTGATCAGAGATGATTATGCCCAAACTCACTTGTACAACTATTATGACATGTCTGCAATCTATAACGGTAATCATAGACACTGCCCTGACACTATAACATCTGCTGGAGGTGTTTGGAGGGACACTGCTATACCTATATGTGACATTATGATCTATACAGTCTAGTTGACTGGTGTACATGGCATACACACACACACACACACACACACACACACATATATATATATATATATATATATATATATATATATATATATATATACACGGCACAATCCACGCTGTGACAAATGTTACCCATGCCATAAATGTTGTCAAATAGCTATGTTTGCACTGTGTGCATCATTGGAACAGGTGTCACACACACATGCATCTGGTGCAACAACTTAATGGGGTTCCTGAACTATCAGACAGTGATATGTATGCCACAAAAACTATACCTAGGTCTGCCCAATGAGATGTGTGACAGCTCACTGTGGCAATGATGGTACACTTCAGTTATACATCATTGGAAGATGTGTAATGAGGTATATGAGGAAGGGTGCATTTTGCTCAGTCATTAGCGTGATGAAGGCTGTGAACTATGGAGGTATTATGGCCTTTGGTGTGAGTGACCTTCACATATTCAGCAGTTGTGTTACATACAAGGGAGTAGTCAGCACTATGGTCACATGCTGGTGGATGTTCCACATACCATCTACCCCAGGACACAGGTCAAATAACTGTTGGTCTGATTATAGGGTGTGATGTCTACATTATCCTTGGGTTATGTGCTTGTTTTTCTGATGTAAGAAATCCCCCCATCGTTTTGTGTCATTGCAGGTGTTGTCATGGCTGTGCCAGCAATCTTTGGTATATGTTGATACTATCTGTAGCATACTAATATCACAGATGGAGACAATGATTGCCCACAATCTGTAGTCATTCAGACAGCTGTTTGGACACAGGAAGTGTGTGTCATTCTTGATGTCTGTAACTTAAATAATGGACAGTAAAGTTCCTAGCAGACTGCCCTGATGTACGGACCTGATCACTGGACCTAAGATATACTTTATTTCACACATTTCAGCATATTTAGATGTCACATATGAGATACAGTGGTCTCCCCACTTGGTGATATAGGTGTTTATGGCCACATCTGACAGAGTTGAGTGAATACCTCAGTGTGAATTTGTGCCAAGTGCCTTGGGCTTGTCAAGTTCCATAGGATGATAGTGGTATCATCATGCATGCCCTCAGTGACCTCTTTGAGGATATCTAACAGATGTTACAGACATGATGTAACATTAACAACTGACACAGCTCTATTGCACACAGATGGTTTATACTAGTGTCCATTTATAAAAGGTCTGTGATGACATGTTGGTCTACCTTACAGATGAGGAAAGTCAACATGTGTCTAGACATGCATCCATCGAGTGTTGTCCTCCCAGCTCAGATGGATGCATGTTAGTAAGCACCCTTCTACAGGAACATAGTCTGTGTGGAGGGTGTTTTGAAATATGTATTCAACCATGTAAGGAAGGTGTATGTGTTGAGTCATGCGATGTGTGATCTGTTATGTTGTCACAGCCCATTGATTCTGTGTGATAGGCCTGGATGAAGATAAGACAGAGCATACTGGCTATCCCATTCTGGCCTAGGATTTGGACACTATCCCCCATGCAGGTATCATTGAAAAAATCTCTCAGCTTGGGATTAACCCTTACATCACTAGATGGCTAACCAGTTGACACACTGACAGAGCACATACTGTGAAAGTTGGTGAATCAACCTGTACCAGTAGAGCTGTCACCACTGGCATACCCCAGGGATCTGTGCCTGGCCCTTTACTGTTTGGAATCTATTTCTCGACAGTTCAGCAAAAGTATACAGCCTTTGGCTTACTGTGTTTACAGAATTTTGCATACTGGGTACACTCATTCAGTCCACCTATACATACTACAGGAGGGTCTAGCATGACAAATTATTGGTAACAAAGTCACGCATTCTACAAATGAATGCAAAAATGTGGCTTTATGTTGTCCTTCTGAAAAGTGGAATTTCCTGGCAATTACAGCATTGACAATAGTACTGCTATGCTGAAATCCAGGGATGCAAGCACTGGGAACATATGTAGCTAGCAATCTGAACTTTAACCACAATGTCCACACTGGTATTGAAAGCCTATGTTGTGCACATCAGAAGTCATGCCATTGTATTCAGATCTGAGGATGATATTACAGTACTGTACTCAAAACTCATCAGAACACTAATAGAGTATAATTCTCTGTTTTCCATGTACCCCACCAGACACATGCAGCAGCTAGAGAGACCACAGGGGTTTCTCACGAAGAAAACATTGGTCCTACAAACCATGCCATGATGTACATGGATAAATTGAAAGCCATGTCACTGTAATCTGGATCATATAGGATGAGATGACTTCTGCCTGGCCTCCAGGCCAGTCTCTGACCCTGCCCTAGTGGGAATAGTGCACATCCACAAATCAGATATAGCTGATGACATCAGCATTGTCTGGTGAGGAGAATATGGTAATAACAGTCTCCCACATGCTGGTGGAAAAGGCCTGCAGAACAACTGTGGGAGGCCTGCATGAAATTAATGTGCAGGTATATGCAAGTGTCAAAATGCTGTCAATTCATGGGATTGGAGTGGTAACTGTCAGATATGCACTTATGCTCTTCTGCCTAGACACACACTTGACAGCAGTGAGAACAGAACCCTTACCTAAGTGCACAAACTACACAGCTCAGTACCTACGCAAGTACCATGGTATAAGTGTGACTTTTACAAGCCTGCAGGACAACTTATAGTGGGTGATATCAGCAGTGTATAATGGAGAGAAGATGTTGGGAGGCTTGCATGAAATGAATGTGCAAGTATATGCAAGTGTCAAAATACTGTCAATTCATGGAATTGGAGTGGTAATTGTAGGCTACACAATTATGGTCTTCTGCCTACACACACACACACACACACACACACACACACACACACACACACACACACACACACACACACACACACGCACACCCTAAGTACAGACTACAGATTTCAGTACTTTATCCAAGCCCCATGGCACAAGTCTGACTTTCACAAGGCTGTAGGACAACTTATAGTGGATGATATCAGCAGTGCATTTTGGGAGACCTGCATAGGTTCATAGCTTTTGAGGTCCATACCAGGTTACTAAGCTAATGGCCCTAGGGCCTTTGCAAACCTAGCTATGTAAAAACCCAAGTACCCTTATTAAGCATAGTTAGATGGTCATTGTTAGCAGAGTGATTTTCTGATCAGTACCAACTGCCCCTGTCCATGAGGAAAAAATGTGCCACTCCTCAGGTGAATTTACAGTCACCCATCCAGTTGTAAAGGTTGCGCTTGAATAGGGTTATTGAGAAGCACTGATTCACATGCAGTGGGAGCCTATTATAGAGGAATGGCATTTTCTGGGAGATGTATCTGTCTCTCCAGCATGTTGTGTTTATGTCACAGACTAGGTTGAGATCCCTGGAGCAAGTTTATTCTTGTCCCATTTGATTTGCAGATGTCCAGCATTTCCAATAAGGCAAGGTCTGAGACTGCCCTATAGGCCAGGCATAGGTTGCCTCTCAACAGCCTGTACGATACTGAGTACAATATATATATATATATATATATATATATATATATATATATATATATATATATATAAAGCCTGACTCATTGCATTTACCTTCTTAGTTTCATCTCCCACCTTTGCATTTCCTTTGTACCAATATTCATTGAATAGACACACACACACACACACACACACACACACACACACACACACACACACACACACACACACACACACACACACACACACACACTATTGTTGTTCTATGCATTGCTGTCCTGCTTAGTATCCTTTATTCTTTCTGTTCTGTGTAATATTCCTAAATGTCTTGAACCTACATTGTACCTTACTGGGAGTCATCTCTGGCTGAATGGTCTTTGCAGATCACAATTTCTCTCCTTATCTAGTTATTTTATAGTGGCCTTGACCTTTAAATGACGAAAGTCTCAGACTTGTATGAATATCACTGAAATGACATCAGTTAGCAAAGTGTTTTTCTCTCATTCTTGACTGTTACTTATCAGAACAGTGTCTTTACTTAGATTAGTTATGGAGAAGGTACTGATTCCCTGGATCTTCCTTAGAAGGACTTGAGGTTGGCGATATGTTTGCACAAGTAGTACTATGAAACCTATAGAAGTTAGCTTGGCATCCAGCTGGAGTTACTGCAATAAAATTTCAATTGTAAGTTGCTTTTTTGGAATTACAATTTTATGATTTTTACATACTGCATAGAGTTTTATGAAAAATAACTGTATTTTATGAATGGCTACGAGAAGATTTTTTTCTTTTATTAATGTCATAAGGCCACAGAAGTACGTGCAAGGATCTTGCGATCAAAGGCTGTTTTGACAGACAGCAGAGCATCTGAATGTATACGAATATGTGAAAGTAGTTATATTTTGCAGGGTTCAGAAATCCTTGTAAAACAATGTGTCAGTCTACAAGACTAAAACACTTTAACAACATTTCCCGAAGAATCATAGGATGTATCTTTGGCTAAAGATATTTCATTTTCTAATACTATTTCAGAACCCTGTACAACCAAACAACAAACATTTTTATTGCACAGCAAATAATTTGCAACATGGAGCACCCTAGTGTCTTAAGCCAGTCTGGTGGTTTATCAGTAGGCACAGACACAGTTCTGGTTTCAAAGAGGTTCAGGATATTAACCAAATCATCCCAGCCACAGTTACTCTATATCTGATAACCATAAGTAAAATATGTACAACTGTTTCCAGTGAAATCAGAACTATTTTCATGTGCAAAGTTAATTTTCAAGAGTAAAACAAATAAAAGATTCCGATACTAAAATCATGGAAAATGTTAAGGTATTAGAACAGTGAGCACATTGTTTGTCCTTCGGTTTGATTATAACTCAAGGATTTAGCAAAAATCTGTTTTTACCAAGTATCTCAGGTTAAAATACACAATAAAATAATTGATTTTGAATCAGGATTCCATTGCAAAGATGCCAGTACTGTTTGTATCCCTGATAAATGGGTAACATTTATCCCTTTAACAGAATAATTCAACTAATAACTGTAGGTTGGTGTTTATCAGCAATATGACAGAAAACACCATTTAGGCAGCCTAATATTTGATTAAAGGTTTACTGGAAAATGATAAAACCCTGGAAATATGAAAAACTTAAGCCAAAGAAATATAACATAAACAAAAGAAAATGATTTATGTTTTTCTACACAAAATCCAATACCATTTCACGGATTCATCCCACATTACAGATAATCAAGAAATTGTATTGAACAGAAGTAAGAACTCCTTATTAAATATTTCTGAGTGTACTATACAGGAAGGAGGAGTGAAAATTTTGTTTTAGGAATAATAATTTGCCTTCCGTTACTGTAAGACAAATTGCAGTTTGCAGAATGATGTTTGTGTTACCCATAATTAAACTGAATTTATGTTTGTTTTGTGAAGTTTTATTGTGAATTTGTTTGTGAATGTTCCACTCGATTCAAGTTTTTTTTTAAGTTTTATTGTGAATTTATTTGTTTGCAAGCTAATATAAGTTGATAAATTTTACTTCATGTGCCATGACTTGAAAGAAACACCAGGATATGTTTTTTTTTTTTGCAAGTATTGCTCCTTTAGTGAGACAAAGTGAATTTGGGGTAAGTATAATTGAGTGGGTTTGTGAGACTTTGCCCATTAAGCTCCTTCAAAAACACTAGCTGTTTGTTAAACTTTCTAGTATGTATCGTTATTTTAGGTTCATAGGTTCATAGGTAGGTACTAGGCTATCTGCCCGAGGGCATTTTTAAGCCTAGCCAGAGTGTGTCAGCTTTCGCAACCCCATTGATTAATTAACTGAGCCTCTGTCAAGAAGAGCCAATGAAGTGATCCCAGGGGTGTATTTTCTGTTACCCATCCACTCATCAAGGCTTCTCTTGAAGAGTGTTAGTGAGGGGCTCTGCCTAATATAGTTAGGAATTTTGTTCCAAAGCATGGAGAGTCTCTGTGACAGGAATCTATCCCTCCAGCATGTTCTATTTATTGTTGTGGCGAGGTTTAGCTCCCTAGAGCGCGTGGCTCGCAGTGACTTGGATTTCTTTAGGTGGAGCATGTCCATCAATTCTGAGTTGGACATGGCTTTGTAAGTCAGGCAGAGATCACCTCTGAGTTAGCGATATGCCACTGAGTACAGCTGGAGTTTTTTCAGTCGGGCTGCATAGCACATATGTTTGAGGCTAGTAATCCTCTTGGTGAGGTGCTTTGGGGGTCTTTCCAGCTGTTGGAAGTGTCTTGTGAGGTACATCCCAAATGGGGCATTGTACTCTATGATGGGTCTGATGAGTGACGAGTAGAGGGTCACTATAACCTCTTTATTTCTAGATGCGAATCCCTTAGTAATTAGATGGGCCACATAGAAGGATTTCCTAACTACTTTGGCAATATGATTCTCAAAGGAGAGATTACTATCTACCTGGGTCCCCAGATCTCTTATTACCTCTTCTGTATTAAGGGGGCTGCCGCCTATGTGGTAATTCGTGGGTGTTTTATTTTTCCCAAACGGGATGACTATACATTTTTTGGCATTTAGCTTGAGGCCATGACTTTGACACCAGGTGTCTGTCTCAGTAAGGCCTTTTTGAAGGATGTCTGTGTCAGTCTGAGAGTCAATTATGGCTCTCAGTTTGCAGTCATCGGCGAACTTAGTTAGCCATAGTCCTCCTGTGTTTGCCTGTACTTCTGAGAAATATATGCTGAACAGTAGGAGTCCCAGAACCAAGCCTTGCGGGGCACCACTTGTGACTGGTTTAGAGTCGGACCTGGAGCCCGCTATTCTTACCATGTGAGTTCTGTCTGTAAGCCAGTTGGCAACCCATCTTGTGATGTAGGGGTTTATGTTCAGGCTGGTGAGTTTTTCTATAATACCCGAGTGAGGAATGGTGTTGAACGCCTTGGCGAGGTCAAGGTAGGCTTTGTGAACCACCTTTCCCTCATCTATGGCCTTGTTGACTGTCTCAAAGACGTCGACCAGGTTTAAGTAGGCAAAATCTGCCCTTAACAAAGCCGAACTGGGTCGGGTCAAGTGTTTGGAGGTTCC
Source organism: Protopterus annectens (assembly GCF_019279795.1). NCBI lineage: Eukaryota > Metazoa > Chordata > Ceratodontiformes > Protopteridae > Protopterus > Protopterus annectens. The sequence goes on from NC_056734.1 coordinate 492,659,828, forward strand.
CAATGTCTTTGTTAATGAGTTCCATGATGATGCACTCCATAGCCTTGCAGACCAGGCTAGTCAGGCTTATGGGGTGATAGTTACCAGGGTCAGTTGTGGCCCCTCCTTTGTGGAGTGGAATAACCATTGCTGTGCACCATTCTATGGGCACGTAGCCTGTGGAGAGGCTGAGGCTGAACAGCGTGTTTAGGTGGGGGGTTAGTTCGTTCTGTAGTTCGTGCAAGACACAGCCTGGGACACCATCTGGCCCCACTGATGCTGTGTTTTTGGCTTTTGAAAGGGCTGTTTTCACCTGTGCTTCTGTGATTTCCGGGACACTACACTTTTCCGGTATTGTTGTGGGCCCTTTTGAAGGTGAGAGGGAGGTGAAGTTTGCACTGAATCTATCTGCCAGGATGTTGGCAATATCAGTAGGTTCACTATATTTTGTGCTATTTTGCACTAACTCAGAGCATATCTGCGAGTTGCCACTTAGATTCTTGACATAGCTAAAGAAGGCTTTGTGGTTATCTTTCTAATCCTTGGCTATTTTTCTTTCGAAGTTAGCCTTGGATGATTTTATGAGGGACCTTAGTTTCTTACTGATACTGATGATGGATGTCTTTCCTTCTTGGGATTTGCTTTTTTTCTGAACTAGTTTCCTCCTTCTGTTGTATAATCTGTTTATGGCAGGGGTCCACCAGACTGGTTTCCTTCTCTTAGGGGAGTGAGTCTTGGTCTTGCTAGGGATGACATGATCCATGCATCCTTTTAGGTGCCCATAGAGTGCAATTGTAAAGGATTCTGCATCTTGGGCAGTGTTATCCTTTAGTGTGGGGGCTGTGAAACATACCACCTCTGCCTTAAGTAAGGTGAAGTTTGCTTTAGAAAAGTTTTTCACTGTGGTTTCCTTGGTTGGGGGTTGTGGTGGGGTGTGGACATCCAGGGCGATTAGTTTATGGTCTGATCTAACCAGTGATGGGCTGACCTCCGGTACGGAACACCTGTCGCCCATATTGGTGATGACCAGGTCCAATATGTTGTGGCCTCTGGTAGGGGAATTTACCAGCTGATCCAGGGCATTTGAGTTGATAAAGTCCAGGAAGCGCTGAGCCTGGAAGTTTGTACTCAAGTAGTTTTCCCAGTTAATGGTAGGGTAATTGAAATGCCCAATATCAGGGTGTTCGGTAGGACCTTCATGTTTTCCAGTGTCTCCAGATAGGCGAAGTGGTGGCCCTGGGTCATGGAGGGTGATCTGTAGCAGACCAGAATTTGCATTGCAGATTTGCCCGATGTTAGTTGCACATGGATGATCTCAGAATTATCATGCTGTGCCACTAACCTGGAGGTGTGAGTATCCTTGATGAATATGGATACACCTCCTCCTTTTGTGTTTCGGTCCATGTTCTGTGGCCGAAATGTGTGGTATGAGTTGTAGCCCAGTAGTGCTGGAGTGCTCTCTGGAGCCTTGAACCAGGTTTCAGTTACTGCACAGATGCCGACGTTTTCCATACTTAGGAGTGCTTCGAGCGCATGCATTTTGAGATTTAAACTCCTGGCGTTGAGTAGCATAACCCTCATTTTTTTACTTGTGCTGTTTACGGTGATGGGTTTGAATTTTGAGCCTTGCCTAAAAAAGGCACTATGGGGACAGCAAGAGCCTTGGCCAGTATTCGAAAGCCAAGGGGTGACAGGTGCAAGCCGTCTCTTATGAAGCAACGCAATGTCTGGAACTGATATAAAATTCTTAATCAGTATGGTGGTGGCCTGATTAATGCATGGCTTGCTTTGCCACATCTGGTAGAGGTGAATTACAGTGAATAATTGCCTCAAGAGAGTGCCAGTTCATAGAATGTTTCACTGTAATTTAGACTCAGGTAGGGATACAAATTGCTATTGCAGGCCAGGATTGAAAATGAAAGTTAGAAAAGGCAATGCAAATTAAAAAAAAAGAGCTGTGGAAAAAAATAGGATTGCTGAGAAAGATGATCCAGGTCTCAAATTCCCATTATAAAAATAGATTTTCTTGTAGATGACTTATCAAGAGATGTTGCGAATTATTCACAAAATAGATGAATATGTGGAATCCAAAATAAGAGGCTAAAATAAGTGGACTCAGCAGTAAACAAGCACTCTAATGTTATTCAGAACTTACTCGAGGGAAAACACTGACCGTAAGGCATCAGCATTCACTCTTGAGGTCAGATCAAACTGTAGAGAAGAAACACTCACTGACCACAAGGAACATGCCCAGAGGAAGCTTGTCAGGGTAAACATCCTGAATGTGCTGGAAGTAGAGAGCTGTTTTACAGCATGAGCTTGCTGCATGCAACATGCTGGAAGTAGGGAGCTGCTTTATAGCATGAGCAAGCTGTATGCAGCATGATCACAATTACCTGAAGAAGAAATAAAAGTAGAGACAGCAAATCAGATTCCATTACCAGACAGAATGGGGCTTGGACACCTCAATGAATTTTAGAATGTTTCCAAACTTTTCCTGTCTGTGACAACAAAATACCCTGTCTGCAGTATGGAGAGCAGGGAAGCAGTTAGTCTGTGGAGATGTGGGAGGATACATTGAACACGACTATCCTGGAGTTGCTCACAAAAGGAGGTCTCTAAAACAGCATGCAGGTCTACAGCCTCGGTTCCTTGGTCTCAGACCACTATACCTAGCCACTTTTGAAGTGTTTTCGCCTTACAGTGCCAAGTGGTTGGGGGACACTGACCAGGCAGCGCAAGCAGTGTGGTGTGAAAGACACCAGCATCCCAGTGGATCAGATTAATCTTCCTAATAGCCCAGTGGTGATACAATGAGCCTTAGGTCCTGGTACCCAGGAGAAAATAACCACTCAAACCTGTTTTTCCTGTTTAAGAAGAAGCTGGTGTTTAGGGAGCAGCACTTATGAAGGAAGGTGGGAGAGGTGTAACAACAATGAACTCACTGCAAGGTACTGTGCACTGATAATGCAAAACAGAGAGTGCCTTTTAGGTTTGTTGATAGCTAACCATGAGAGAGCTAAGTTAAGCTAAGGAGCTTAGACTGTGCTTTTCTATTAAAAGCTCACATTATTATAGTTTGGACAAAATTTGTGGTTTATCAATAGAGTTATAGACATTTGACATTTTAGAAGCATTGTACTGAACAGAAGTAAGAACTCATTAAATATTTCTGAGTGTACTGTACAGGATGAAGGAGTGAAAATTTTATTTTATGAATAATGAATTGCCTTCTGTTAGGAAGGAGGAGTGAAAATTTTATTTTATGAATAATAAATTGCCTTCCGTTACTGTAAGAAAAATTGCAGTTTGCAGAATGATGTTTGTGTTACACATAATTAAACCTACTATTTTTTCAGAGGACAAGACTCTTGCCTTGAAGATGATCAGTTTATGTGATGCCAATATTAAAGAGTGTCATGGTGTCTTTCCCTGGGCAGGAACAAATAGGTCATACTGCTCACAACTAGACATGGAATGGCTGGCTCTCACCACGTTGAAATGAATGAACTGATTTGACACAGCCAAAGCAGCCATCAGGGTGGTCCTGCAGAAGAAAAAAGAGTGTGATGCAGTTTGATGTACCATGACAAAAAGGAGTTAATGCTACGTGGATATGTACAGTCACATAATGGTTCTTGCCCAGTATTCTAAATGTGTACATATGTCCAGGATGGCACTGCAGATAGAAAATATGTCATAAGACTGTCATCTTCCTTAGGACTGGCTGATAACTTACCATCTAGGACATATCCAGAAGCAAGGTCTGTCTGTGCTCCTGTCCAATGGCAGGACTCTACATCATTTTTCTTGCCTTAATTACCTTCCCAGTTTGTGCTACAACATTTAGGGATGCATCGGAAGTAACAAAAACTGATGTGTATACTATGATTAGATAATTGTAATGTCCACGTGGTATACAGGCATGGTATCAGGTGCTGCATTATAAGTCAGTTTAACCACTATCCCTATTAGCATTAGTCTTCAAGTCTCTACATGTGTAGTATGTAGTATGTGTCATGTCGAATGACAAAGTCACAGCATAGACTTTCTATCCAATGATCTCACAGGAAACATTCAATAGTTACTACAGTTGAACATACATGAAACTTGGAGGTATTCACTGCATGCAAAATGTACTTTACATTGCATTATGAATATACCTAGATGTAAGTTACATTAGCTCTGTATGTTGTGTTAAATAAAAGGTATACCAGGTAGCAAATAGATATATGACAGACAGATTATGATCAGTGATACAATTCTCTTTTGCAACAAATTATCAAGATTCATCCCAAATCACCTGTAAGAGAATGCGATCTCTCTTCTGTGTGTTTTCTAGTAATACATATCGCTGTTTAACACAGTACCACTAATTCTGTAACACCGTCGGTGCTGCTTTTGTTTTGCTTCTTTTTTACCCCAAAGAAATCTATAGGGAATATGCATTAAGTGAACCTGCTAAGTAGGATTCCTGTTTGGAAACCTGATCACGAACAGCAGGCAATCCACTAAATGAGATAAGCGGCTGTGTAGTGGGATTTCTTTTGAGTTACTCTTGGTAACTAAAATATTGGCTTGATGGTCACTGCTTAGCAATTTCTATAAACAGAGCTGGCATTAGTAGTTTCACTACATATTGGAAGCATTATTTAAAAAAAAAGGTTCTGTGTTTTAGAGTAATAAATTAACACTCTGTAGTAATTATGTATAGAAGAGAATAGTCTGATGCTAAAAAACTGTTGTGCTGGGAAAATGTCATTAATAGAGCAATTCTCTGTGTAAGAGTGCTATATAAAAACAAAAATAAATTGAAAACCTGTGGTACTCCTGGAAGATGTGAGATGGGGAAACCAATACAGAAAATACAAAACCAACCATACAGGAAAGGAATTGGGAGAGTAGGATAAGAACATAAGGGATGCCATCAAGTAAGGAACAACAACTGCTGAGCATGAGCAGGGCTTTTTTGCATTAGATGAAGTTCAGCAGATAAAACAAGAATACTGCCACCTACTGGTGTGCACTGGAAGTGAATGATTGCAACTGATTAAACAGTTAACATACTGAAACTGAGAACAAGTATTTTAGCCCCTATATTACTTCATAATTTATTTTGTCCCAAAATCACTTGATGAGAGTGTGATACTGATGTGATTTTGATTTTCAGGTAAGACTTTTTTCTTCCAACATTCAACTTGGTGTTCTCATAGAATATTTCATTTTATTACATTACTTTTCTTACGGGTTGTTCTATACCTCTGTTAACAACAGAAGCATTCTGAATTACTGTTTTCTATTAAAAAGTAACAATTTTTTCACACAGTCTGATTTGTGTTCTTTACCTAAACAGAGTTGTATGGACCATTTTATTATTATTATTATTATTATTATTTTAGCTACAGACAGCAGCTTAATAAATTGTATAAAGCCTAAAAATTTCTAGGCTTTTTATGGACTCCTTCCTTCCTCATTTCACTGTTTCAGCCAGATGTGTCACATTTCCTGTTTTTCCTATCAGACCTGCACACTCAACTGTGATTGATTAATAGCCTTACTGGCTGAGATCACCAGAGCCTGAATAACAGATACAGATAACTTGTGAGGGCATTTGCTCATATTTTGTTGGTCGCTTCTATGTAGAGTGAAATTATACGTGTTGGTTTATAAGAAGTTCTGAGTGGTCTGAGTTATCTGCACACTGAAGAAAAGGCCAACACAAGAGTTTCAGTTTCATGTCATAGGTCATCATGCTTTCTATAAGGAGCAGTTACCTAGGTTCAAGCAAAATTAAGTAAGATGGTAGAGAGGCTTTCTTCCTGCAAACAATACTTTCTCCAGCTTTCACGTTAACCTGCAAAATGAAAAGCTCAGGTACATGCACTACAAGAATCTGTGCACCCCAAACTTTATTTATGAGGCGTTGTGTGTGAGCTGCACTGATGTCAGATTCGGTAACTGAGCAGATATTGTCAGTCCAGTAAATATTTCAGTAAGAGTCCACTCCAGGGCACTCACTAATTTTGTGGTTCTTAATGAAAGAGAAGGAAGGCAAGACTACAAACAGCTTGCAATTTGGGGTTTCCTAGGCTAAAGGTTTGAAATATAATGATCAATAAAATGTAGGAACCACTTAGACAAATTCCAAGAAAATAATAAGAGAGCTGTCCAGCAAACTCCAGACAATGAGCATTGAAGAAGCTGAGCATAAATATGTCACATGAAGGCAGCAACAGCTAATGCTGTATGCTATGTTTACTCTGTCTACTAACCGTAAATCATCTGTCAACAGGTCTGAAGTGTAACACTGCATAAAAGACTGTATCTTATGTTGTCTCATTCATTTAAATATATAACTCAATACTTCTCTTTTTTTTTTTCATTTTTAGTGTTAATCAACCTTGAATTTGATACCATATTTAGATCTATAAATTAGGCTTACTGTTATTGACACACATTTTAATTTTGATGTCCCATTCTTCCCAACCTTCTTTCATCTACCATACTATTACTATAGTGTACATTTTGCTGTTTGCATTTGTGCTAATTTTTCTGAAAACTAACAAATCTGCTTGAGCGCATGCTGCAGGGCTAAGCCTGAATGTACTCTGCTAAACAAATCTAAATAAAGATATTTCTATTCAGAAGCACAGGGATGCTTTTGTAGGAAAAAGAGTCATTGAAGGATTAAAAAAAGCTATGTTTTGCAGCCAACCCACTAAGTCAGAGTTTCTAATTCTACCTACTGCCTCAGTGATTTGGCCTCAGTGATGAGTGCACACTACTGCAAAGCTGGCTGAGCTATGAAGGATCATTTGCATCTCTACTTTCTGGAGGCAGGAGGTATTAAATGGTCTCCCATAAACTCAGAGTGATAGCTGTGTGCACCTGTGTCATGCAGAGTAAGTCAGTAGTGATTGAGTCCATAACAATACCTTAAAAAGGCGTAACATTACTAAACTAGTGAGTGACACTTTAAATCACTAATGTGTGTTTCTGGATTTTGTGCAAGAGGGCCTGAGACTGATTTATCTGAAGTACTTTTCCCCAGATAATATAACACTGGAGTTGGCATGAGTGACAGGGATGGGAATGCCCCCCCCCCCCCCATGTCGGAGGGTATAAAAATATGTTTTAGGTGTTTTTATTCTTGACTGTGGGTCACATTTGAATGATTACAATAAATTGTGATCAGTCTTATTTGAATTTAGGACAGTTGCAGCTGAGTTTCATTAGGGATCCTAATACCTTGTATCATATGCTTTCTGGGATAGGCAAGTTAAAAAATGGAAACGGGAGCTTCTTCTAGAATCCAGTATTATCTGGCTCTCCAACAGTGGAGTGATCCTTCCACATCTTCAAGACGATGAGTCACAGCAAGGACAAAGCATGTATGTTGCTAGTAAGACTACATTCCATATAGTGAGGAGTTGCTGCTACAGCATCACACTGGACTTCACTAACATGTACACAAACTGATATGGCAGCAGCACAGGCATGTGAAAGTGGAACTCAGTACAATACTGCTGTGCTTTGACCAGGGCCTGGCTGCAACACCAGTCCAAGGCACTACAGGAAGGGCCTGCTACAGGAACAATAAAGGTGCTGACTGCAGCGGTGTAAGATTGATGAAAAGTGGGGACTGGAAATATGTCCTTTCCCTGTGGTTATGCAGTATCAGAGTTGGTATATAATTAGCAAAATATATACACACGCATATATTCATATATGTCTCTCTCTCTCTCTCTCTCTCTATATATATGTATATATATATATATATATATATATAGATAGATACATAGATATATACATTTATATATAGATATAGATATATATATAGATAGACAGTGTGTATGTCTGATTAAAGCAGCTGAGACCACAAATCATATAATAAATGCAGTCAGTTATGAAGAAGAAATGTACATTTTTTTGCATGCAAAATCAGTCTTGCTGTTTAAAAAAAATGAGTATCTTGAACTTTGTATTACACTTATTAATTATATATTGATTCCTCTCCCAGAAATGCTGATGCTGTGGAGACCATGTCCCTATTCACAAAAGGGAAATACTCTCTGGTTGGGCTTCTTTCAGCTTTGTTTTAATATTGTACTCAAAAGCTAATTAAATAAATCTGCTGTAACTACCACAGCCAGGTATCTTTAAGTTCTTAAAGAAACAGGGACATCTTAGTGTAAACACTGATCATTTAAAGAAGCATCACTCTGTTTACAGTTGTTGTTTGTCTTTCGGCTTTTTCCCGGTAAGGGGTTGCCACAACAGAACTCCGGTCCGCTAATGATTGGCAGTAGATTTTTACAAAACGCCGAGGTGCCAGCTCGATGCCCAACCTTCAACGAAGGCGCGCCCATATCACTCTGTTTACAGTACACATTATTAATTTATAATAGGGCATTTATAGTACTGCTATAGAACTTCTTTACAAATGTTTTATATTTTTGGGTGACTTGCATACTCTCCCAAATGGTAAAAACCATGACATGTATTTCACGGGACCATAGCTGGCTCATCTGTCTGTGGTCTGGCACCCCACCTCTCAGCTCTTCATTCAATGAGCAAAAAGGAAAAATGACTTCTGTTGTTAACTGTAGCAAGCCAGTTGCTACATCGGCTTGCTACATCTGATTATCACACAATTGTTATTCTGCAACAATGTTCAGATATGCCAATACAGAAAAGAATGCTGGAACTGCACTTCCCTATAATGCCCCCTGCTCCTTTTGCCCCACCCTTGCTACAGTTCTGTTGTTACAATATACATTTACACATGCACATGTGCATGCACACACACACGCACAAGCACATATGCATGTATATACATATATACAATTTAACCAACAGGTACTCCTAGAAAACCAACAAACAAATGTAAACCAACATGCAGACAACCAGAGCTCTAGACCTGAACCTTCATATCCTGGAAGTCTAATACAGATGCCTTAAGCACTGCATTATCTTGCCACACACTTAAAATGCATAGACTATTAATTGATGTGATCTTATCAGAGAGTTCCCCTCTTTAATTTGTAAACATTATTTCTTTCATGCTCTGTGAAGATCATAGCTATGTTTAAATTCTAATTAATAAGCAACATCCACTGGCATAGAGGGATAAAGCCCTCACTACAGTCCAGGTCATCTAAGTTCGATTAATGGGGTTTGCTTCTGCTGGAGCTGACATGAGGATAAGAGACGTGCCTGTTATCATAGGGATGGGGATTCAGACTGGGCAATGCTGCAACCCTGTGGATGAGGGGTGGACACACAGAGACAGAGGTAGGCAGTCAGCCACCAAGTTGCAAACATAGTAACCCCCACTACAGGTGCAATGGACTATGTCACACCAGGGGAGAACATCATGGCACCAGCAGTGAAGTGGGTTACTTTTCCTCCATCCAGGGATTGGGGGGTTAAGGTTATTCAAATATGGCCTTATTGCCAGGTTGCTGGAATGTTGTCAAGAGTACAAGCCACTGCTGAGGCAGCTTGTATGATGGTTACCTTATGGCCATCTCTAATCCTCACTGTGGAATACCCAGTATGGGGCAATAAAAGCATCTGGATGATGATCAGCAGGAAAAGTGGCAAACGTATATTATAAAATAATTAATAAAATACAGCAAAAGTATAGGTGTAAACTCATGCCTTACCCCCACTACCAAAAGCCATACATATACATGGCATCCACCATGGAACAGCATTGGAAAAATCTAACAGTTTTTAAAGCTGTGGCACTGCCACAAGAAAAAAGTCTAAATGTAGTATAGTGAAGTGCAGAACCATATTTACCACTGATCATGAGGCAGTACAATGTGTATTACAGCTTTGAAAGACATAAAACATTTTGCACTGCTATACCTTTTTTGACTAGTAATACACTGACGCAATTAAAGAACAGCACTAATCCTGTGTGTTATGAGGTGTCTGCAGAGAGATGAAGGCTTTGCCATTTTCTTTCAGGATAAGCAGCCTCAGACTTGATATATATCTATATATCTATGAAGTAGTCCTTTCCTCCTAGTAAAAGCAGCAGTACAATATCCCTAATCTGACATACTGTTGATGTGATTAGTTTATTTTTATGAGTTCATATTTAGCAGTTAATTTGTCAGCAATTTGCAGTGTATCCTATTTTCCTTCCATTTTCACTTCTTAATTTTTCGTGCGACACTTTGATTCAGTCTCCTTCCTCCATTTTCCTGTAGCACAAGGGTCATCTCATCATCTACCTGGCAACTTCCATACAGACTCTGTGGATAAGATGGAATAAAACAGCAAATTGTGGGATCAGTAAGTGGTACTTTGAATTAAGGAAAACAAGGTGCTGTCTTAGAAAAGGTCTGAATATAACAGGTAATATAATACATAAAAAAACCTTCAGTTGTTTCTGCCATCATTTTATCTCCAAAGAAAAGATACTGTCCTGTTTCCTGATGTTGTGAAATATCCCAGAGTGTATAAAAAAATGTTTTACATTTTTTGGAGTATATATTTTTCAATATGGGGAAACATAAACTTTTAAGGAGAAATAAACAGTAAGGGTCCTTCATATGCATATTGACATATATCGATACTTCGTCTCACTAACAAAGTGGTTTAGAACCATTTCCTTTGAACCTTAACTCTGTCTCTCTTATCTCTTGCCCCCTTTGCCTTTTACTTCCTCTTCTCTCTCTTTCTCCCTCTGAAAACTGTGGGTGGTGATCTGATGTTGCTACACATCACTGGCCCTTCATTCTGGCCCATATCCCAGTGTCACCTATTTCTGCAAGCCCTTTCAGCAGTACAGTATGAACATTAATGGCATATTCCATGTGCCACCCCTTGTAAAAACATGTCTAGAATGCATTCATCAACTGAATCTCAAAGATCTTGCAAGTGATTAAAATTTTATGACCACTGCCTTAACAGTATTTCTTTCCAGTTAATTACACACTGGGTACAGTATTTTTACTATCCCTTATTAAACTTGACAATTTTGTTAAAAGTGGCATAGGTACGTATTCTGTAATAAAAAAGTAAAATTAAATTTCCTTTGTTGTTTTTATGCCCGCATTTTCTTTTTAAACAATTTTCATTTATATAAATTGCTTACTTCCTGCCTTCCCTTATATTTTACTACTTCACCTCCAACTGACCATTATTTTAATTTTTGTATAAGTCATCTGTTTTTCAAATCTTCCAAATCAAAATGGGGGGGGGGGGGCATGTGAGGCTGAAGATGTCTTGCCCATGTGTGAATGAAAACTTTTGACATAGCAGAATGGTTTATACTGGGATAGCCAGAGATGACGTTTCAAACTCCCATCATTGTGCTTGGGCTCAAGGTGGAGAGTGCATCATCATCATCCTCACCAACTCCCATGTTCCCACTTTCTACACAGAGATGAGGTGTTGCACCAGTTGTCACCACCTCTCATGATTCAATGACACTCTCCTAACTTCCTCAACAGTTATGCCTAACTGTCATGTCTTCTTTCACTCAGTCCATCCATCTTTTCTTTGCTACATGCCCTCATTTCCTCCTGACTTCTCCTTGTCTCTCCCAAATCTTCTTCCCCAAATCATCTTCTGCTTCCCTGCATGTGTCTGAACCACTGTAATCTGTTCTGTTTTGATCTTCTCTGCAACTGGAGCTTCTGCACCAATGTCTTCATTTCTTTTTTTCTTCATCTGTCACATAGTGTGCTTCCCAGCACCCATCTCAGGCACTTCATCTCCATTACTTGTAGCTTCTTCAGCTGCTCTGTCTTCGCTGTCTGTGTAACATACAGAAGTACTTGGCATGCTGCAGTTTTGCACACCTTACTTTTCAGCTCCTGTGTCATTCTTCTGTCACATGCTACTCCTTAAACTCTGTGCCAGTTGGCTACAGCCTCTCTGATTCTAGCTTTGACCTCCTCATTCAGACTTTCCTTCTCCTCAAACACACCTCCTAGATACTGGAAGCTGCTAAACTGTTTGACTATTTTCTCTTCTACCACAGCTTCCATATTCTGATTCCCCCAATTAATGCCTTGGAAACTGTTTTGTCTGTATTCAGTTTCATCCCATGTGCCTTTAGTTTTGCATTCCATTCCCTGTCATTTGCTGAAGTTCCTGTTCAGAGTCTGTTTGAAATGCCACATCATCTGCATACAGCAGCTTTGTTGATCTGCCCCGCACCTGTTGCTAATGTAGTCCATCACCAGTATGAACAGCAGAGGGCTCAGAGATGGCCTCCTGATGCACCCCCACTCTCACTGAAAATCCCTCTGTGAGTCCAAACACTGTTTGGATTTGTGCCATTGAGGCCTTATACATATTCTGCAATAATTCTACCAGAGTTTTCAGGATTTTGAACCATTACAAGGCTGCATAAATTAGCTTTCTTGTGACCTTATCATATGCTTTCTCCAAGTTCAGGAATGCACAGTTGAACTTCTTTCCCATCTCTAGCTTTTTCTCCACTGTCTATCTTACTGCAAACATTAGCTTGGTTGTGCTGTATCTTAGTCTGAATCTGAAATGCTCATCTCCAAACTTACTTTCTTCTGCTCTGCATATTTTCTTATCAAGCACCATCTGCAATTTAATGCAAAGTAGAATGGGGCACACTTTCAGGCTATGTTATAGGGCATATCGTACTGTGCAATCTGGAATGTCAATGACCACTTTCAAAGAAGCCTGTATCTATTAGAGAGATGCCCAAAGGTGTACATGCCATATGCTTAGCTGCCTTATTCAAGGTTTATGGCTAGCAAGAAAGAAGCAGTTTCATTAGTTGGACCATTAATGTATATTCTGTGCAGAGGTCCTCAGGGTCATATTATGGACTAAAGGTGTTGTATAATCTAGTCACTATTTTCTGTATGCAGTTGCTTTATGAACACTGGGATTGCTGTACTGAAGACCAAAGCATGAATCTATGGCATTTTAAATTAAAATGCTTTTTATACCAGAAAAGTCTGCACATGTGACAGTTGTAGTACCCTTAGTCAATGACAAACAACAAAGTGCAGTTGACAAGAAACTGTCATGAGAGTACACACCATGGATACTAGGGTTCATCATTGGAGTTAAGCCCAGGGAAGTTGTGTACTGTTGATTCCCTTATCCCCAAATCACTCATGTAACCCATATAATCTTTGCCCAAAATGGCTACCATGGGCTTAGCTAATGTAAAATAGAAGCTGGAACATTGTGTCACTTGCCAGCTGTACTGCAGGTATAAGAGGAATGGATTCAAGTAACTGCAAGTCTGTTGATGGAAACTGGAATTAGGGGGTGTGAAACATCACCTCTCTGCATGAGAAATGAGTATGCACAATTACACAAGGTGGAAATGTACAAACCAGATGCAGTTATAATCATGTTTGCAGATCAATGCCTCTGGAACCAGGATCCTCATTCAGGGTTACCCTTTCATTCTCTTGTTTCTGAGTTATGCTTCATGAAAGGTGACAGGATGGTGTGGGAATACCTACTATTACCCCAGCTAAGGGCTGCAAGACATAAAGACAAAACACTGACAGATGTTTGTGATTATACACCATACAGATGTACATGGTAGTCGCCTTTTTACAGCATCACTTCCAACTTTACTTTTATTATAGTCTTTATTATCTAAACAATTGTAAACATACAATAAACAGAAGCAAAATGGTGTGGCACAATGAGAAAATATGACAAAATTAAAAACTGTGTGAACTTATTTATTGCAAAAGCATTCTGAGTATAACAGTTTGTAAATATAGAATAATTAATATAAATAGCAAACTATATAAATGGTTAGTGAAAATCTTATTGGATTGTCCAGCTAAATAATTCAACAGTGACTTCAGGAAGGCAGCAACCACACACATATATTGTTTGAGGCAGCCTCTACCATAAGTCAAAGATGATCCCGCTCCATCAAGTACAAGTTCAAATACTGATTTTAACATTCCAAAACAAGACTGAAAAAATCCACTAATGACAAAAACATCTACACTACTCCATACAGTTTGCAAAATTCTCCCAAACATTGCCAGACCAAACTCTTTGAACACATTCTATATTAATAATGAAATTTACACTCAGAAGAAAGCTGAGAAAACACTACCAGAGCAATGGAGGTAGTAAATAACAATCTCATAAAGGGCAGTACTGCTTGTCACTGTTCAAACAGAAGAAATCTCATATGTGTTCTCAACACTAGAAGTGAAGTTTTATGATTGACTCTGTGGTTGTATCTTTAGATCTAAGGTAGCATGTTTTGATCAAATAGGTAAAGGGAACAGCAGAGCTGTCAACAGATTATGGCCTAGCTCATAGGTTCATAGGTTCATAGGTAGGTACTAGGTTATCTGCCCAAGGGCATTTATAAGCCTAGCCAGAATGTGCTGGCTTTCGCCTCCCTTTTAAATTAGTTTCCTGGGCCTCTGTCAAGCAGGGCCACTGGAGTGATCCCAGGGGTAAATTTATGATTTCCCATCCACTCGTCAAGATTTCTCTTGAAGAGAGTCAGCGAGGGGCACTGCCTAACATAAACTGGGATTCTATTCCAGAGCAAGGGAAGTCTCTGGGACATGAATCTATCCCTCCAGCATGTCCTGTTTATTGTTGTGCGGAGGTTTAATTCACTGGAGCTTGTGGCTCTAAGAGATTTGGTTTTCTTGAGGTGGAGCATGTCCATTAATTCCGGGTTTGACATGGCCTTATACGTCAAGCAGAGATCACCTCTGAGTAGGCGGTAAGCAACCGAGTAGAGCTGGAGTTTCTTTAGTCGAGCTGCATAGGGCATCTCTTTGAGGCCCATGATCCTCTTGGTGAGGTAATTCTGTGGTCTTTCCAGCTGTTGCAGGTGTCGGGTAAGGTAATTCCAAATGGGGCATTGTAATCTATTATGGGCCTAATGAGTGATGAGTAGAGGGGCACAATGACCTCTCTTGATCTAGAGGTGAACCCTTTTGTGATTAGGTGGGCTACATAGAAGGAATTTCTAACCACTTTGGCAATGTGATTATCAAAGGAGAGGTTGCTATCTACCTGGATCCCCAGGTCCCTAATTACATCTTCCGTACTTAGTGGATTACCACCTATGTGATAATTCGTGGGCACTTTGTTTTTCCCAAAGGGGATGACTATGCATTTTTTGGCATTCAGCTTGAGGCCATGGTTCTGACACCAGATATCTGTCTCTGTAAGACCCTTCTGGAGGATGTCTGTGTCAGCCGGAGAGTCAATAATAGCCCCCAGTTTGCAGTCATCTGCAAACTTGGTCAGCCATAGTCCTCCCATGCTTGCCTGTACCTCAGAGAAGTATATACCAAAAAGGAGGGGTCCCAGGACCGAGCCCTGTGGGATGCCACTTGTAACTGGTTTAGAGTCGGACATGGCACCCGCAACTCTGACCATGTGTGCTCTATCCTTGAGCCAGTTGGCCACCCATCTCGTGACATAGGGGTTAATGTTCAAGCTGGTGAGCTTATCTATGATGCCAGAGTGGGGAATGGTGTTGAAGGCCTTAGCAAGGTCCAGGTAGGCTGTGTGGACTACCTTTCCTTCATCTATGGCCTTGGTGACTGCTTCAAAGAAGTCAACTAGGTTTAGGAGGCAGGATCTGCCTTTAACAAAGCCGAATTGGGTAGGGTCCAGTGTCTGGAGGTTCCCAATGTCTTTGTTTATGAGTTCCATGATTATTTTCTCCATAGCTTTGCAGACCAGGCTAGTCAGGCTTATAGGATGATAGTTCCCCGGTTCTGTTGTGGCACCACCTTTGTGGAGCAGGATGACTGTTGCTGTACGCCATTCTTTGGGTACATAGCCTGTGGTAAGGATAAGTTTGAACAGTGAATATAGGTGAGAGTTTAGTTCCTTTTGGAGCTCGTGTAAGATGCAACCTGGGATACCATCCGGTCCCATTGATGCTGTGTTCTTAGCTTTGGAGAGGGCTGTTTTTACCTGTGTGTCTGTGATGTCTGGGGCTCTGCATTCTTCTGGGATGGACACGGGCCCTTTTGGGGTGGGGGGGTGAAGTTTGCACTGAACCTGTCAGCCAGGATGTTGGCAATGTCAGTTGGTTCAGTGTATTTTTTGCCATTTTGCACTAGCTCAGAGCATATCTGAGAGTTGCCACCTAGATTCCTGACATAGCTAAAGAAGGCTTTGTGGTTATCTTTAGAGTCTTTGGCAATTTTTCTTTCGAAACTGGCCTTGGATGACTTTATGAGGGATCGTAGTTTTGTGCTAATATTGATCAGTGATGCCTTTCCTTTTTGTGATTTTGCTCTGTCATGTAGTAGTTTCCTCCTTCTGTTGTATAGCTTATTTATGGCCAGGGACCACCAGACTGGTTCCCTCTCTTTGGAGGAATGAGTCTTGGTTTTACTTGGGATGGCTCGATCCATGCATTCCTGTAGATGCTCATAGAGTGCATTTGTGAAGGATTCTGTGGTTTGGACAGCATTATCCTTTAGCAAAGGGGCTTTGAAACTTCCCACCTCAGTCTTGAGAAGTGTGAAGTTGGCTTTTGAAAAGTTTTTCACAGTAGTTTCCTTGACTGGGGGTGGGGTCGGGATGTGGGATGTCCAGTGTGATTAGTTTATTATCAGATCTTACCAGCAAGGGATTTACCTCTGGTGTGGAGCACTGATCCCCCATGCTGGTGATGATCAGGTCCAGTATGTTGTCACCTCTTGTGGGTGTGGTGACCAGCTGTTCCAAGGCATTTGAGTTTATAAACTCTAGGAAGCTTTGGGCAAAGGAGTTTGTACTTGAGTAGTTATCCCAGTCAATGTTTGGGTAGTTGAAATCTCCCAATATCATGGTGTTAGGTAGGACCTTTATATTTTTCAATGTTCTCAGGAATGCTGAGTGGGGGTCCTGAGGCAAGGTAGGTAATCTGTAGCAGGATACGATCTGAAGAGCAGCTTTGCCCACTGTTAGTTGTACATGGATGGTCTCCGAGGCCTCGTACTGTGCTACTAACCTGGAGGTGTCGGTATCCTTTATGAAAATGGATACACCCCCTCCTTTTGTATTTCGGTCCGGGTTCAGGAGCCGAAAGGTATGGTATGAGTTGTAGCCTGGTAGTGCTGTGGTGCTCTCTGGAGCTTTGAACCAGATTTCTGTTACTGCACAGATATCGATTTGCTCCATGCTAAGGAGTGCCTCGAGTGTGTGCATTTTGAGGTTTAGACTTCTGGCATTGAGTAGCATTACCCTCAGTTTCTGGTTTCTTGTGTTGTTTATGGAGTTGGGCTTGTCTTTTGAGCCTTGCCTAAAAAAGGCACTATGGGGGTGGCAAGAGCCTTGGCCAGTATTCGAAAGCCTAAGGGCGACAGGTGCAAGCCATCTCTGGTGAACCAGCGTGGCTTGTCGAGCATGGCGTCCCAGGCTGACAGACACTGGATCCCCTTTGAATGACACCAGTAGCTTAGCCAATTGTTAAAACTGATCATTTTTTCTTCTTACTGTGGCATCATTCTTGGTGAGGGCAAGATGCTACTCAGGGTCAGGGTCATACCGGCCTGGGCTACATGATCAGAGAGTGCCTCTATGTCTCTTTTCATGTAGTCCAGGGAGGTACGTCTCAGGTCATTTACACCAACATGTACAATGACAGAGTCGTATTTGTACTTGTTTTGGAGTGACCTGCATGCTTGTATTATGTGGCGGATCCTGGCATCTGGCAGACAGCTTACAGTAACCTTCTCCTTGTTCAGTCTAGTGAGTGGAACATCAGTGTGCCTGACAATAGAGTCACCTATTACTAGTGTATTGGGTGTGTTGTTGTGCCTTAAGGTCTGTGGTTGCGTGGCACACTGACTTTGTGAAGTATGTGATACATGGATGTTGTTTGAGGGTGGAGGTTGCTTGGATGTCTGCTTTGGAGGTCTTTGCTGCTTAGGCAGTTTTTTATTTGGAGCCTGTATGACTGTTTTATGTGAGACTGGAAGTATGATGCAAGTGTTTCCCTTCTCCTCCTGACTGGCAGTTCCAGCCTTGGGTTGAGAGAGCTTGGCCTCCAGTTTGGCTGTATAGTTGCATCTCTCACATACGTTTGTGTTTGTTGGAAGGAGGAGAGGGTTGTCCGTGTACATGAGGCAATTGTAACATTGCCTCAAGATTCCCAGATTCACCAGCTAGACTGGAGAGTATACCTGAAACTGCCCTTTGGACGTGCCTGTATGGGTAACTGAACTGTTTTACTGATTGTCCAGTAGGGACGAATAGGGAGTCTTGTACTACTGTATAATAAAGGGGGAGGTGTAGTGTTAGCATTTATTAGTGCTTAATGAGAGCTTGGAGTAAATGCTGGGCTGAAAAAGGAAAGTCAGAGTGCTTAATTTGAGAGTTTGACTAGTTCCAAGGGACAAATTTAAGAGCAGACTTCGTGGAGCCTGGAATAGTTTAACCCTAGCTAACCGGCACTGCGCGGTGCGCAAAACCACGCGAAACCACGGAAATGTGGGTTTTAAGGCAGGGAGATGAAAGAGATAGGAATTAGCCCAAAACGGCCAATAAACTACAAGTTGCTGGGCTGTGACCACTCCTCCAGGGACACTCTCACTGGTGAACAGAGAAACTTCCTCCTATCCAAATAAGGATATGGGCAACAAAGGAACTTATACCACAGTCCTGAATTCAGCAGAACCTGAAAACCGGATTAGACTAGCTTAGAAAAGGCAGGAAACAAGAACATTGTTTTTTTTTTTTTCTTTTTAGAGAGAGATACAATTAACTTTCACAAAAACACTTTAAATGCTTATAACAGGCTAGCGCACTAGTAATGATCTATGTCCATAGTGCAGGGCAGCAGAGTTGAGTGACCCAAAGAAGCAGGTGTCTTGAGACATCTAGCAGAGGTTACTATGTCAGATAAGTGAAACTACTGCTGAAAGCACCATGGCTGTATTCCAACTGAGAATAAAAACATTGAGTCAGACTGGACCATGTTCAAAACTTCTGTCACTGATAAAGCAAAAATGGAGCTGTAGACAGAGAGTAATTAGTGTCTCCCTTGGTACTAACCTAAAGATCACCTGGAAGAAGATGCTCCTAGATCATATAAGTGGTACTAGAAAGCAAGCCATGAATGAAGATTATTATTTAAATAAATTGTTGCACACTGTTCAGTGCCTGAAATTTCTGCCTGGTTGTGATCCATTAACATAGCACACATTACAGCAGTAGCCATAGGCCTTCAAAATGGTCTGCCTAAAATTTGTATGAGATCCAACCAGAGATTATGAAATCCTTGGATAGGGCTGTGGTAGGTTAGCCAAAAGCACCAACTCAATCATGCATGAAAGGTGTGGACAGTATCTCTAGATTAGCAAAACTGAGTTGGTAGTCTCTACTTATACAAAAAAGGAACCAAAATGTTTGTTCAAATAACAGGGACATAAAACTGTCTGGAAAAGCATATGCCATAGTGCTTGGGAGGAGACTCCTGTTGACAATTGAGACATGAATAACAAACAATGTGGATTCCATCCAAGACTTGGAAAAATAGACAAGCTATTTATATATTTTGTTATTTTGGTTTTGTTTACCAGGTTTGTCCAACTGGATTTAATCAAAATCCCCCTTTCAGAGGAAACGAAGGGAAAAAGTTCCAGCATATTGCAACCATTTTAAATATACATTCAGTAGTATACATGAAGAGACATCAAAAGATATACATTAACAATTGCACATTCATTTACTAATGAAATTACACTCGTATGAAATAAAGGTAAACTATTATAGTATGAAACATAGCTACGCATTAGTAGATGTTGAACACTGAGATTTGAAGAGGCTTATTAATGGGTTTGCAAAACAGATAGATCATGTGATTACTATTTAGGAACTCAAAGAAATGGAGGTGAGTGAAGGAACAAGGTAGGGCAGAAAATGTTAATGTTGTAGTTTAGAGGTGGTGTATAAGTCAGGTTCATAGATATTTATATTTATATTTATGGCTATCATAAAGGTTATATTGAAAGTATAGAGGTAGGGTGTGTGTAGTTTATATTTATATTTATGGCTATCATAAAGGTTATATTGGAAGTATAGAGGCAGGGTGTGTGCAGTGTCTCAAATGTATGTATATGGCTGGGAGATGTTAGTAAAACTATTCAGGCACTGGTGAATACAAGTTATGGGGCATAGGATTCTGAAATATTTTGAAGATATTGTAAACTGAAGAAAACACTGGCATTCATCCTGGAGATATAATGGAACAGATCCATTGATTTAATAGGTAAAGTTTTAGTTGATTCTCAAACAAGTTTGCATTCAGAATGGATTTCAGTGGTAGTGGGATGTGGTTCCATGGTTTAGCTACACTATTTTAGTACAGAGAGTCATCACCTTCAGTAATAGATGAGTTGGCTATAGTGATTAGTGATTTTTCTCTAGAAAGTAAAATTCCATTGGGAGCATAGTATTGTATTAAGTCATTAAGGGCTGGGGAATTTCCTGGCTTATAGAGATGCCTGTGTATTGTAGTTAGCTGAGAGAGAGCTAGCTGATGTTGTAGTAATAATCAGTTTAATTCTCCTAGAGTAAGGCAATCGTGTGTGCTATTATGTGTGCTTTTGTTAAAGTTTACTGCAAATTTGACTATTTTATTACAATGTTGCTTAAGTTTGTACAGTTGTGAGACTTGAAATTTAGTGGCGATTGAAGCAGCATAGAGACAGAAGGTAAGAAGGCAGAGGTTATACATCTTCTGGTTATGTCAGTGAGGTAGGCTTTAGTCTGTATAAAGGCCTAGTAATAATCTACGAATCTATGAATCTATAATGTACCTAGTTTTTGATGAGTTTTTTAACCACGTGTCCACTTCTTTTTCTCTAGTGAGCGGACTTTGTCGTGAGAATGTTGGTGGTGTCAAAATGTGCACTAGTGTCTGTCTTTGTTTGTTTTTATAACATAATGTGGAGTGGCGGAAGTTGGTGCCTGCAATGGTGATCGAGCCGATATGAAGTGCGAGAAAGGGAATTTCATTTGATTTTTGATCGTTGGACTCCTTGAATGCGGCGGCGGTTAGAGTGACAGAATATGGAGAAGGAGCTGGTTTGGATGTTGACCTGTGGTGTCGGCAGAGAGGAAGACTTGGTGGTTGCTGGTGATAGTGTGATCAGTGAGGCCAGTCAGGCCTGCAGGTAGAGGTGATTGATAGACTGTGGTTGGAGAGGGTCGGAAGAAGGATTGCTGGACAAGTCGTTGCTATGGATGGTCGGGACTGTAGCAGCAGTTGACTGCAGGCAGCAGCGGTTGTACTGATGGAAAAAAAGAACTATTTAGATAATGTTGATCTTCAGTTGGCTATTTGACTGTTGTTGCTTTATTGCCATTTACCGTTTACTGTTTACTGTTACAGGTAGTTTTGTTGTGATGTTGTTATTGTGCATGAGCTTGGAGGAATGTAATTTTGTTCAGCTGTACTCAGTATGGTTGAATGACAATAAAGTTTGCTTTGCTTTCCTTTGCTTCAATTTAGTCAGATTGGCTAAAAGGTACAACTTACTTCGTTAACATTTATAAAATCTTCCAGTGCATTTTTCTTTCATTCTACCAATCCCAGCCAAATGAGATTAATTGAAAACATGTTAAATGAATTCAGTCAAATCCATGTGAAGTAACAGAGATGAGAATCAGCACCTCCAATTGTGAGACTCTCCCAGTAAAAGAATGGATTGTTCTATGCAGTGTGAGGCAGAAAAAATAATGGCCGAAACCAGACCATTTTAAATACTTCGGGGTACTGACCATAAATAAACACAGAGGGACATTTCAGACAGACAAGTTGGTTACTACAGTCACTTTATTGTTCTGGGCAAGTACTACACTTCCCAAAATAGTGCAAAGGACTCTAGCTGAGCTGTAGAGGTGTGGAAGGACTTGTATACAAGAGCATAATGGATATCCTTTATGTCCTAAAGGCCTTGTCATTCTCTCCACCGTACATTGTGCTAGATGGGCTCCATGAAGAACTGTTATGTCTTGTTACCCATAAAATCTGCCATTCCCTTCAAAAAAACTCTAGCGGAAGTACCAGTTCAGAAAAGAGGCAAACATAAAATGAGATACTGTAAGCATTTTAAATTCGTCATTAAGAAACCTAAAATCTCATCTGTCTAAAAAATGTAGTGAAGGCTATACAAGAAATAGTTCTGTTACAGAATAATAACTGTAAATTTCTAAGGTTTTTAGAAATGAAATACTAACTTAATTCCCCAAACATTTAATCTATACTTCAAACTCATCTTCTGGCATACAGGTAATGCAGTAAAAGAAGATGAGTCTGTGGGAAATAGCCTGCCAAGACACATGCCTGATAAAATCTCACAATAAACATACCAGCCCATGAAATGCAGCTAAACAAGCACAAAGAAACTTAGTCCCACTGCACAAACAAGAAGACTCCCCCACACTGCCTGCAGAGCTTGGCATTCATCCATCCATCCCTTCTGTGGGATACAGCGTACTTCCTCTATCCATTCCTCCCACTTCATTTATTCCACCCTGCTCATCTGTCAGGTAGAAAATGTTGAAACAGCCCTTCTTTTATTTCTAATCATCTTCCCATGTCAGGCAGGAGAAGGGATTTCAAGTCTTCATTTCAATGCCTTCCTTTGTAAACAACATACAGAAGGCTTGCAGACTCTGAAAACGAGGGGGGCTACCTTGTTAGTAGAAGTGATTAATCTAATGGAGGTAGAATAAACAAGCAGCCATGTTTATACTTTGGTAGTGTTCAGGCTAAATAGCATGCATACCTAGAAGGTGGAGTTAAACTTAAATGCATGAATTGGTTTCTACACACAGAAGAAGTAATGATGAGTAGGACTTGAATTAAACAGTCATTGCTTATATACCATCTGATAAAAAAATAAAATAAATAGATAGATAGATAGATAGATAGATAGATAGATAGATAGATAGATAGACAGATAAATAAATAAAAATAGCTTAGCTTCTTTTCATGCACTCACTGGCTGAAAAATGTAATGTAAACACTGACACTGATGGACTATTTGTGAGAGTGTGTGTGTATGTGCTTGGTTCATGCACATGCATGTATGCATTTGCATGCGCATTTGCATGTCTGTGTGTGTGTGTGTGTGTGTGTGTGTGTGTGTGTGTGTGTGTGTGTGTGTGTGTGTGTGTGTGTGTGTGTGTGTCTGTGTGTGTGTGTGTGTGTGTGTGTGTGTGTGTGTGTGTCTGTGTGTGCGCATCTGTAAGTGTGATGTGTACGTATGCTGCACATATATGTGCGCATGTTACGTGTGTTTGTGTCTGTGTGTCTGTGTACCTGCAAGTGTCATGTATATGTATGCTGCACATACCTGTGCACGTTACTTGTGTGTGTGCCTTTGCACCTATAAGTGTGATGTGTATGTATGCTGCATATATATGTGTGTATGTTACATGTGTGTGCCTGACGTTAGTCATAAATAAATAATGTTAGACTTTCTTTTTATGGCTTACTGGTGCTGCTGTACTTCACATCAGTTATGTGATGATTATCCCATAACGTACTACCATCATTCTGTTATACTGTAAGATAGTTCTGGCAACATAATATTACTGCCACAGGTTAATATGAAGCCATTTCAGTTTCAACCCCCTCTGTACAACACCCCACCCAACAAAGATGTAAACTGCCAGCTGATTCACACTTGTTTTTGTGTATCCCTAAGCAGTTCATATGATAGACAGACAACTGTACTGTAAAGTATTAAAATTTATAAATCTAGGAATTTATCCATCTTCTAATGCCTGCAGTAAATCAAAAGTACTTTAACTACAGACTTGTATATTGTCAACCATATCATCAAGAGCGGGTCTATATTAGAATGCCAAAACCTCACTTACGCGAATCCCGAAAGGCTGACACATACACAGCAAACCGCAAGAACACCGAACGTCCTTAAGTGCGAAATTCAAAATATCAAATTGCCATAGTTGGCCAACTCCACCGCTTGCTACGTACTGCCTACTCAAACAAAATAAATATGAATGTATTACTATATATGCACTTACCTTAACCTGCACCCTAACCCTAAGTTCAGTAACTATTGCACATTTACGTTAGGGAGCTATGCCTGATAAGGGAATCTCCGGCTGACGTTTTACCTCACTAAACATGGTGTGGACAACAATGGCCATTCGGTATTTTGAATTTCACGCTTAAGGACGTTCGGTGTTCATGCGGTTTGCTGTTTATGTGTTGACCTTTCGGGATTTGCATAAGTGAGCTTTCATCATTCTACTATAGACCCTCAAGAGCAACGGTTTCGTCTAATCTCAATACACCACTACCTGTCAAAACATTTATACTGTGTGAAATTGCATAGGATGAAAGTTTTTTTTTTAATTTAAAGTACATGAAATAGCTATTGAACTGTATAGTACACAAACCTGGGACAGTAAAATCAGAGCAGCTGAGGAAGCTAGAGGTAGTGGCAGAAAACCTGCAACAGTCAGGCATGACTGTCGAAGAAGGTAGGAGAGCAGCACTGAATTGAGAGAGATGGCAACAGGTGACACGACACCCTGATCCCATGTAGAAAATGGGCAAAAGAGGAATGATGATAATGATTGTGATGATAATACAGCTGTTGAGTATTGTTTCCGCTGCTCTGTGGACAGCACAGATTGTTAAAACAGGGTTCAGAAAGATGAAATAACAGAAATACAGTTTATCAAAATATGAAACAGTACAGTGTAAAGAATTTTTTGTAAAAGGGGTGCTGAGGTGCTGGAGTTTGCCACCTTCTCTGAGACTGGTTCATCTTGGAATGGACCCACTGATATATGTAAATTGGGGGGTTGTAGCTGAGGACAGGGGCTTGGCTTTTACAAAAGCACATTTTTATATTGTAGTGTTATAGTTTTCTGCATTACTTTCAAAGGTAAGAGGAAGACAATTCACTTCTTTGTATGGCATAAAATCTTGCTAGAACGCATGAAAATAACTTTTAACCATTTATTTTTGGTGATGCAATCAAATAAATATATTTATTAACTTCACCTTCGCTGCTTAAATGATTGTTCCACACACTGGAGAAGCAGCAACATGTCTCAGCTGCATGTATGTTCTATTCAGTGCTGTATCATCTTCATTACATCCGAAATGCTGCAATGTCAGCCATTATAGTCTTTAAGGAAATTAATCTTCTTCTTCTTTTGGCTGTTCCCGTTAGGGGTCATCACAGCGGATCACCTGTTTCCATTTATTCCTGTCCTCTGCATCTTGCTCTGTCACACCAACCACCTGCATGTCCCCTCTCACCACATCCATAAACCTTATCTTAGGCCTTCCTCTTTTCCTGTTACCTGGCAGCTTCATCCTTAGCATCTTTTTCCCAATATACTCAGCATCCCTCCCCAACACATGTCCAAACCAACGTAATCTTGCCTCTCTGGCTTTGTCGCCAAACCTTCCAACCTGGGCTGACCCTCTAATATACTTATTCCTAATCCTGTCCACCCTCGTGACACCCAGTGCAAATCTTAACATCTGTAACTCTGCCACGTCAAGCTCTGACTCCTGCCTTTTTGTCAGTGCCACTGTCTCCAACCCATATAACATAGCTGGTCTCACTACCCTCTTGTTAGACCTTCCCTTTCACTCTTACAGGTACTCGTCTGTCACAAATCACTCCTGACACTCTTCTCCACCCACTCCATCCTGCCTGTACTCTCTTCTTCACCTCTCTTCCACACTCACCATTACTCTGAACTGTTGATCCCAAGTACTTAAACTCATCCACCTTTGCCACCTCTACTCTCTGCATCCTCACCATTCCTCTATCCTCCCTCTCATTCACACACATATATTCTGTCTTAGTCCTGCTGACCTTCATTCCTCTTCTTTCTAGAGCATATCTCCACCTCTCCAGGGTCTCCACCACCTGTTCCCTTCTCTCACTACAGATCACAATGTCATCTGCAAACATCATAGTCCACGGGGACTCCTTTCTGATCTCGTCTGTCAACCTGTCCATCACCATTGCAAATAAGAAAGGGCTCAGAGCTGATCCTTCATATACTCCCACCTCCACCTTAAACGCATCCATCACTCCCACCGCAGACCTCACCACTGTTACACTACCCTTGTATATATCCTGTACCACTCTTACATACTTCTCTGACACTCCCAACTTCCTCATACAATACCACAACTCCTCTCTAGGCACCCTGTCATACGCTTTCTCTAAATCCACAAAGACACAATGCAACTCCTTCTGACCTTCTCTGTACTTCTCCATCAACACTCTCAGAGCAAACATCACATCTGTAGTGCTCTTTCCTGGCATGAAACCATACTGCTGATCAACAATCATCACCTCCCTTCTTAACCTAGCTTCCACTACTCTTTCCCATAACTTCATGCTGTGACTGATCAGTTTAATCCCTCTGTAGTTACTGCAGCTCTGCACATCACCCTTATGCTTAAAAATCAGTACCAAAACACTTTTTCTCAATTCCTCAGGCATCCTCTAGCTTTCCAAGATTTCATTAAACAATCTAGTTAAAAACTCCACTGCCATTTCACCTAAACACCTCCATGCTTCCACAGGTATGTCATCTGGACCAACAGCCTTTCTGTTCTTCATCCTCTTCATAGCTATCCTTACTTCCTCCTTGCTAATCTACTGCACTTCATGATTCACTGTCTGCACATCATCCAACCATCTCTCCCTCTCATTCTCTTCATTCATCACCCCTCAAAGTACTCTTTCCATCTGCTCAACACACTCTCCTTGCTTGTGGGTACGTTTCCCTCATTATACTTTATCACCCCTTACCTGCTGCACATCTTTACTAGCTCAGTCCCTCTGTCTAGCCAATTGGTACAGGTCCTTTTCTCCCTCCTTAGTGTCCAACCTTTTATACAACTCTTCATACGCCTTATCCTTAGCCTTCGCCACCTCTCTCTTTGCCATGCACCTCATCTTATACTCTTGTCTACTTTCTTCATCTCTTTGACAATCCCACTTCTTCTTCGCCAACCTCTTTCTCTGTATACTCTCCTATACTTCTTCATTCCACCACCAGGTCTCCTTGTCCTCCTTCCTCTTTCCAGATGTCGCACCAAGCACCTTTCTAACCATCTCTCTTACTAGCTCTGCTGTAGTTACCCAGCTA
This sequence comes from Protopterus annectens, assembly GCF_019279795.1. Taxonomy (NCBI): domain Eukaryota; kingdom Metazoa; phylum Chordata; order Ceratodontiformes; family Protopteridae; genus Protopterus; species Protopterus annectens. Next base: position 492,686,939 of record NC_056734.1, read on the forward strand.
TTCAGTAACTCTTCACTGCCACCCAGTGCCTGTCTTAACTCTTCCCTGAACATCACCTCACAATTACCCTTTTTCAATTCCCACCATTTGATCCTTGGTGCTGTCCTCACACTCATCCTCCTCTTCTTGATCACCAATGTCATCCTACAAACCACCATCCTATGCTGCCTAACTACACTTTCCCCTGCCACCACTTTACAGTCTCCAATCTCCTTTAGATTGGCTCTTCTACATAAGATATAATCCACCTGTGTGCATCTTCCTCCACTCTTGTATGTCACCCTATGCTCCTCCCTCTTGTTAAAATACGTATTCATCACAGCCATGTCCATCCTTTTCGCAAAATCCACTACCATCTGACCTTCTACATTCCTTTGCTTAACACCATACCTACCCATCACTTCCTTATTCCCTATGTTCCCTTCACCAACATGCCCATTGAAATCTGCTCCAATCACCAGTCTCTCACCCTTGGGTACAGTCACCACTTCATCCAACTCACTCCAAAATTTTTCTTTCTCATCAATCGCACACCCAACTTGTGGAGCATAGGCACTAACAACATTCATCATTACACCATCAATTTCCAGCTTCATAAACATCACTCTATCTGACACTCTTTTCACCTCCAAAACACTCTTAGCATACTGTTCCTTCAGGATAATGCCTACACCATTTCTCCTCCCATCCACACCATGATAAAACAATTTGAAACTACCTCCGATACACCTAGCCTTGCACACACAATATACCAACCTTCCTTCGGTCCATCATATCAGCTAGCTCTCTCCCAATACCAGTCATACTGCCAACATTCAAAGTTCTGACCCTCACTATCACAGTCCTAGCCTTTACCTGCCTTTAGGCATGCCTTCCCCCTCTTCTCCTCCTTTGGCCAACAGTAGCCCAATTTCCACCAGGACCCTGTTGTACAACAGTAGTGGTGGCATTCGTTGTTAACCCAGGCCTCGACTGATCCGGTATGTATTTCTGTACTGTTGTCTGCATGTATGATTTGGCAAAATTTATGCCGGATGCCCTTCCTGATGCAACCCTCCCCATTTATCCGGGCTTGGGACCGGCACAAAGAAATGCACTGGCTTGTGCATCCCCAGTGGCTGGGTTCTTTAAGGAAATTAATGACATAACTGAAATAAACATACCTTTTACAGCCACACCAGCCAGCTAAAAACTCACACAAGAAAACATGATGAAATACAAATGAAAGGAAAATTAAAGACATAGCATAGAACAATATTAACATAATATATTAATATTTTCACATATTAGAGATATTAATTATTAATTCATAAGTTTGGCTCTGTAGCACAAAGGGATAGAGCCTTGACTTTCACCATGATGACTCATGTTCAGGTAGCAGTTCAATCACAGAAGGTGCTGTGACCCCTGTGCACTGGCCCAGCAATCAAGGAGCCTCAATCCTCACCACTAACACCAGTGAGGGGAGTCCATATAGGGAAAGGATATTAAATACACACACACATTAAAGTACAATTTCCCTTAAGAGCACATAGAGATCACAGGCAGTCTGGGGCTGGTTGCTCCCTTTCTCTCCAGGTCCCCAATATGACTCCCCACTGGCACAGATATAGGATCCAGATCTCAGCCTAGTGGGCAAGCTAAAACCTCCAGCATCCTCTCTGTCCAACCAGTGCTTCATGTTCCTGCCCAGGTAGCCGACACACACACACTTTGAGATAAGAGTTTATACAACCACACAGACATTCCTGGGGAAGGTTGGCACAGGTTCTCCAGCTGTGTCCATTTTCTGCCCAGTCTAAAAGGTAGTACCAGCTGCCACCACCCACTAATATCAGCTACTCAAAGGCCCTTCTGAAAGGGTGTTCAATTATTACTGTGCAATATTATTATCCAAATGGTAAGTGTGACTGAACAGTCAAGGCTTATTAGAGTGACTTGGTACAGTATCACTATATACATGCAATGTACTCTAGAGCTTAAATTAACTCTACATAAAACAGCCACAGTTGAAAGGTTTAAAAATATTTAATAATAAATAATAAAAACACAAGATAATATTTCTTACTACACAGTGCTAGTCAAGAGTTCAGAGATCACAGAGAAATACTTAAACTAATACAGTAGCAAAAGTTCTGACATCACAGAAAAACAAACTAGTCTAATCTTCCTATTTCCTAGCTATATCTAAGAGAAAACACAGTTCTAAATAATTTACATATAGAAACAGGCAGTCCTGGTGATGGATGTTCTCAAGACAAAATGCTCTGAGCTCTCTGATTCTCTCTCTTTAAATTGATAACACAGAGCTGCTTCACATGACATCATTCTTTACACTTCTCTGGTGTTCCCAGGCTAACAGAAACTACATTTGCAGTCTTTAGACCTGGTCAGAAACCAGAGCAATAAACAATATTTATACATGCAAATTCTAGCCATTAACTCTGGTCTTAAAACAATAGGCAGGATGCCCCCTCTAGACATATCAGCTCCAAATTTTCACATCAAAGACAGTCATAAAATGCTTGACTTGACTTTCTTATAGCAGAGGGCACTGTTGTTACATTTTTGCAGTACAATATCCAATGCAGTCTTTTCACATTTAAGAGAACAAGCCTGTGGCTTACATTAATATTTACAAATGACAGAATTGTCTACAAAATTATATCTGGCTAGGCTGGCAGCTTTCACCTATCTTCACTCACCCCCCCCCCCCCGGAGAACTCAAGCTAGTTTTTCAAGTGACCCTTGAGAAATGTTGCTTGAGAGGACTAGGTCTATCAGAGTATACCTTACACAATTCCCTGTCTTGACAGCCCATCTGTGTTGGCATTGCTAATCTCACTGTGGTATTGCACTGACATATCATATGCTTGCAACTCTAGGCTCCATCTTAGCAACTTGCCATTTTGCTGGCTGGCTCTGGTCTTCCTTGTCAGTTCTGTGACAGGATCAGCTATGGTACTATAGCTGGGGACAAACTTTCTGTAGTACCCTGCTGTCCCTAGGAATGCCCTCACTTGCTTTTTGGTAACAGGTGCAGGCCAAGCCTGAATGGCTTCTACTTTGGCAGGTTCCCGCCTGATATTACCACTCCCCACTCTATGGCCCAGGTAGAAGATCTCTGCCATACCCACCTGACATTTTTTTTGGCTTAATGATCAACCCTGCCCTCTGTAGTCTGCCCAGCACCTCCCTGACATATTGAAGGTGCTCTTGCCAGGAATGGCTGTAGATGGCAATATCATCTAGATATGCAAGGGCACACCCTCCTGCTCCTGCTAGGATATGATCTACCAGCCTCTGGAAAGTCACTAGGGCATTTTTCATCTCAAGGAGCATCTTTGTGAACTCATACAACCCAAAAGGAGTCACAAAGGCTGACTTCTCTCAAGCAATGGGAGTCAAGGGTACCTGCCAGTAACCCTTGGTAAGATCAATAGTTGTAAGATACTTAGCCCCACCTAGCTGCTCTAGGTCCTCATCTGTCTTAGGCATAGTGTAAGCATCTGATTCTGTGTGACTATTTAATTTCCTGTAGTCCACATAGAACTTGGTGCTGACATCCTTCTTTGGCACCAGCATCACTGGGGAGGCCCAGGAACTGTTGGACTCTTGAATCACTCCTAGCTCCAACATCTCCTGTATCTCCTCCCTCAGAGTCTGTTTGACTCTCTCAGGCACCCTATAAGGAGCCTGCCTAATAGGCCTTTGGGGTCCTCTATCCACCTGGGGCTGCACCAGGTGGGTGCACCCTGGTTTCCCAGTAAACATGTCCTCAAACTCCTGTAACACTGCTCAGATTTCTTGAACTTGGGTAGGAGATAGCTGCTGGGACATTGCTACCCCTTCCACTGAGGTGTCAGTCCGAGCATCCCTAAAGAGATCAGTCACCAGATCTCCCTCAGACTCCTCCTGCAATCCACTGCAAATGCTCAGCACAAGGGCCTCTCTATCATGGTAAGGTTTCATCATGTTAACATGGTACAATTTGTGCCCCTGCTTCCTGCCTAGCAGTTCCACCATGTAGTTAACATCACTTACCTTTCTTACCACCTTGTAGGGTCCATCCCAAGCTGTTTGCAGCTTGTTCTGTCTGGCAGGAATGAGAACCATTACCTGCTGCCCTACAGCATACTCTCTAGCTCGAGCATTCCTGTCATACCATACCTTTTTCTGTTGTTGCACTTCTGCCAGGTTCTCCTGGGCCAAGCCTATGAGTTCCCTGACCCTTGACCTGAGGTTTAAGACATATGCCACAATAGACTCCTTGTGAGGTTCACACTCACCTTCCCACTCATCTTGAATGAAATCAAGAGGTCCCCTCACCCTATGCCCATACAGCAACTCAAAGGTGAAAACCCTGTGGATTCCTGGAGAACCTCTCTGTAAGCAAACAACAGATGGGGCAAATGCCCATAGCATGGACTTGATTGTAGAGTTTAACCTCTCAACAAGACTATTAGTCTGGGGATGGTAGGATGTGGTCTTCAGGTGCTTCACCCCACAGTACTTCTACCGACAAACCAGCAGGTCTGACATGAAATTAGCACCTCTGTCAGTCAGTATTTCTTTTGGGAAACCGACCCTGCTGAAAATCTCTAACAAAGCAATTGCCACCTTTTCTGCCTCAATGGAGAACAGAACTACTGCCTCAGGGTATCTTGTAGCATAATCAGCTACCACTAGGATATACTTTTTCCCTGTGGAACTTGGTGTACTCAAAGGCCTCACAATATTCATAGCTACCCATGAAATGGCTCCTCAATCACAGGCAAAGGCATCAAAGGAGCTCTCACTTTGTCTCCTGCCTTGTCTAACTTTTGGCGCTGCTCACAGGTCCTGCAGTACCCTGTTACATCTCTGGAAATTCTAAGCCAATAGAAGTTCTGCATAATATGTCTCTTTGTACGTTTTATGCCCATATGACCTGCAAAGGGAATATCATGGACTATGGCTAGAAGCGCCAGATGGTAGGCTCTAGGCACTACCAACTGCTGTACCCTCTCACCTTCTAGCCCTCCCTCAGTGGTCCACTCTCTGTACAGTAACCCTTTGACCCAGTATACAGATTCCCCCTTCTCTTGAGAATCATGTCCTTCACTAGCTACCTACCTCAGGCCTTGCAATGTAGGGTCTGAGAACTGAGACTGTCTCAGCTCTCTCTTTGTAACCTTTCCCAGCTCCCCTTCCACAGGATGTCTGGCATATTCTGACAGTGGTGCCTTGCTGTCAGCCTGGGTACTACTACTCACCTCTACCTTTGCAGTCACACTGTCCAAGAGAACATCAGTACCCGCAAGCATCTGTGGCTCACATTCAGTTTCACTGCTACAGAGTAGCTCCCTCCCTGTAGTAACCACCTCACCAGTCCTGGCTGCAAGTATGCAGTCTGTCTGAGTTTCCCCCAGGCTACCAGACCCACATGCTTGTTTGCTAGCCTGACAGTGTGTAACTACATAAGCACATGGTACTGCCTCATCCAAATCCTTCCCTATCAGGACATCTGCAAGATGGTAGTTTGGTACCTTAGTTGCCTCAAGACAACCTACTATTAGCATTTTGTCTTCCCCACTTACTGGCTCTCTCACCTTTTGTTCCCCAATTGCCTCCATGGACATCTGTATGCCACATGGCCCCACTGGTTGGATTCAAAACATTTTACCCTAGGTCCTGGATGTATACCTGGACTAGTGGCTTCCCCTGCTACTGGCAGATTTTGTTGGGGCAGTTGATGCTGCCCACCATGGGTTCCTTTAGACCTATGAGCAGTACTGGGTGTCCCTTTCCTGTGCAGGAATGCCCTGCTTGCTAGGTATAGGTCTCCCTTCTTCCCCAATTCATCTGAAGTAGCACATTGTCTATCAGCTAACCAGATCCTCATGTCCTCAGGCAAAGTGCTAAGGGCTTGTTCCCTCACCAAAAGGTCTGCCAGCCCTTCAAAAGTGGTGACCTGTCATCCCACTCACCCACCTATGAAAATAAGTGCTCAGTTCAGCAACATATTCACACAAACTTTCATCTGCCTTGTGTCTATGCTCACAAAACTCTATCCTATGTGTTTCAGGTATTAGTTTAAACAAGTCTAACAAGCAATTCCTAACAACCATATAATCAAAACATTCCTGATCAGACATTTTAGACAACACAGTTACAGATTTACCATGGAGTAAGGGGGTCAGGAACCGTACCCAGAGCCTTTGGTCAGCATCATACTGCTTACATACCCTCTCAAACATATGAATGAAACTATCAAAGTTATCCCTCTCTTTAAACTGAGGAAGAAATGTACTGACCTTTTGTGCTTCTGGGGTCTGGCTACTCCCTTCTCCATTACCTCCATGACTCTGGTGAAGAGTCAGCATCTCCCTCTCATGCTGCCTCTCCTTTTCCTCAGCTTCCAAGTGTAGCAGTTTCTCATTCTCCTCAGCCTGCAGACATCTCAATCTCTCAGCTGCTTCTACTTCCAAACGCTTGGCCTCCAACTCAAGTCTCTTTAGCTCCAGATGGATTTTTAAGTCCTCTACAGAAAGGTTGAGCTGTCCATTCTCTGAGGGTGGTACATCTCTACTGCCAGTCTGATCATCCTCCTGGTTGCTGTTTTCTGATGCAACTGTGACCATAGCTGCAATAATGTCTGCCTTAGTCAGGTTTCCATGCACCAGTCCCCTAGCCTGGCACATCTCAGCCAGCTGGCTCCTTGTTACCTTTCCATACTCCTCTGCTGACATGATGCCTGCTCTCTCTGACTAACTAAGTTAACAAAAGAAATAAAACAATTGTAATCTGAACTCTGAGTATTCACTGTGTGGCTGATTTAGAGTACAAAACACCTTCAGTGATCACTGTACACAAGCTACAGGACTTCACTCTACCCACACCACTACAAGACAATTAGTATTTGCAACCAATTAATATGTGGTGTGGCTATCCCACCACTGCCAAACAATTAATATGTGGTGTGGCTATTCTACTACTGCCAAACAATTAATATGTGACACCCGTGCACTGGCCCAGAAATCAAGGAGCCTCAATCCTCACTACTAACATCAGTGAGGGATGTCCATATAGGGAAAGGATAATAAATACATACACAGTAAAGAACAATTTCCCATAAGAGCACACAGAGATCACAGTCAGTCTAGGGCTGGATGCTCCCTTTCTCTCCAGGTCCCCAATAAGACTCCCCACTGGCACAGCTATATGGAACAGATCTCAGCCTAGTGGGCAAGATAAAACCTCCAGCACCCTCTCTGTCCAACCAGTGCTTCGTGTCCCTGCCCAAGTAGCTGGCATACACACGCTTCAAGATAAGAGTTTATACAAGCACACAGACAATCCTGGGGAAGGCTGGCACAGGTTCTCCAGTCATGCCCCTTTTCTGCCCAGTCTAAAAGGTAGTACCAGCTGCCACCACCCACTAATATCAGCTACTCAAAGGCCCTTCTGAAAGGATGTCCAATTATTATTGTGCAATATTATTATCCAAATGGTAAGTGTGATTGAACAGTCAAAGCTTATTAGAGTGACTTGGTACAGTATCATTATATACATGCAACATACTCTAGAGCTTAAATTAACTCTACATAAAACAGTCACAGTTGAAAGGTTTAAAATATTTAATAATAAATAAAAATACAAGACAATATTTCTTACTACAAAGTGCTAGTCAAGAGTTCAGAGATCACAGAGATATTAAAATAATACAGTAGCAAACGTTCTGACATCACAGAAAAATAAACTAGTCTAATCTTCCTATTTCCTAGCTATATCTAAGAGAAATCACAGTTCTAAATAACTTACATATAGAAACAGGCAGTCCTGGTGATGTTGGATGCTCTCAAGACAAAATGCCCTGAGCTCTCTGATTCTCTCTCTTTAAATTGATAACACAGAGCTGCTTCACATGACATCATTCTTCACACTTCTCTGGTATTCCCAGGCTAACATAAACTACATTTACATTCTTTACACCTGGTCAGAAACCAGAGCAATAAAGGACATTCATACATGCAAATTCTAGCCATTAACTCTGGTCTTAAAACAATAGGCAGGATGCACCCCTGTAGACATATCAGCTCCGAATTTTGACATCAAAGACAGTCATAAAATGCCTGACTTAGCTTTCTTACAGCAAAGTGCACTGTTGTTACATTTTTGCAGTTCAATATCCAATGCAGTCTTTTCACATTTAAGAGAACAAGCCTGTGGCTTATATTAATATTTACAAATGTCAGAATTAACTACAAAATTCTATCTGGCTAGACTGGCAGCCTTCACCTATCTTCACAGGTGCCAGAAAAGTAGGGAGAGGAATAAGGAGACTTAATTGCTAACCAGCTTAACAAACATTATGTTGCATTGGAAATTATGCATTTATGCTGATATGGTCTGTTTAATAATTATGATACTATTATTTAAATTCACTTTTTATAGTTTATGGTGATTTTACTCGTAGATCCCTGCTGAGATGTCTGTTTACTGTCTAAAGGCAGTAGCTCTATTTGCAATATACAATCACAGTTCTGTTTCTCTGTCACATTCCTGGGGTTTGACAAGCACAGAGACTGTTGTCTGCTTCAGACTTTAAGAGTCTGTTAGCAATGCCAGAGCTGCTTTTATGATGTTTTGTTGAGGCATTTTCATAGCTTAAGGGCAAAATAGCCAATCATGTTTTAGCATTCTTAAATGTCACAATATAAAGAAAAGTAACAGTTGAAGTGAGTGCTATCACACTATACTGAGAGCTGTTTGACTAAGTGAGATTTAAATAATGACTAGTTCAGCTGTCTGTAATGCACTCTGAGTGTACGCCCATGAACAGCAAGCACTGCATTACAGGAATTAGATGGGCTGGTAGCAGTCTCATGCAGCAGCAATGGCACCATACGTAGATTAGGATATATGAACATGCCGCTCATTGTGTCATAAATTATCCATACTCTTTCAGTATTAACGATTACCTTGGGCACCAGTGGTACATTCAGCAACATTTTAAACAGCAGCTAGTATCTTTAGTGCACAGAAAACTAAGATCATAGTTTTGTACATATTGTTCAAATGCATTCTTCTGCATTTATTTTACCTTGTTCTGCAGTGACCATTGGCTTATCCCACAGTATTCATTACACAATATTATACTATTTCACATGCAATGAACACCAAAATGCATTTCAATTAAATGTTGTTTATTTTGTCTCCATCACACTCAGCTTTCATCAGTACTTCATTTAGTCACAGCATTGTTCAAAAGACTCTTTGAAAAGAACTTTCTAGATTACACATAGTGATAGCATGACTAAGGCATTTCCTTTGTGTTCTTAATGAGAAAGAAGTGAATGGGAATGCCTAAATACATCAGGAACTCTCCTGTGTAAACAGAGTAATAATTAGTTTTCTAGACCATGTTATTTACAGAGCAGTTACCACTTACTTCCACTTTATGGGCTCTGAGGCAAAATAAATCTCATAAGGAGAAAGATACAACTACCTGCCTGTCAGGCTGCATGTTTTTTTCTGTCATGAGAAATTTGTACAGGTGTACTATACCTGTGCACAGATGATGTTAGTAAAATCAGTGGGTATTTGTTTTTCAGTGTACCTGTACTAGGTAATGTGTGCTCTCTACCACAAATTAGAAATAGTGAGACACTGGAGCCTGGTCTTCAAAGCTGCTTTCATTAGATGCAGATTACATGGAAAATTATAATAAAGACACCTGTCACCTGCAGATAAGACAGAGCAAAATCCCTAAAAGGGAAGGCATCTCTGATCAGTACTAGCAAAAAACTACGATCACTCATAAAATCATCCAAGGCCAACTTTGAGAGAAAAATCGCAAAAGACACAAAAGACAATCACAAGGCCTTCTTTAGCTGTGTTAGAAACCTGGGTGGAAACTCCCAGATATGCTCAGAGTTAGTCCAAAATGATACAAAATACACTGAACCCACTGACATTGCCAACATTCTGGCAGACAGGTTCAGTGCAAATTTCTCCTCCTCCCCAAAGGAGAAATAACTATCCCAGCAGAGTGTAGCCTCCTAATATCTCAAATGCTCAGGTGAGGCAGCCCTCTCTAAAGCTAAAAACACAGCATCAATGGGACCGGACGGTGTCCCGGGCTGTGTGCTACATGAACTCCAAGAGGAACTAAACCCACACATAAGGCTGCTGTTTAATCTTAGCCTTACTACAGGATACGTACCTAAAGAGTGGCATACGGCGACAGTGGTACCACTTCACAAAGGCGGTGCTTCTACGGACCCTGGAAATTACCGCCCCATAAGCTTGACAAGCCTGGTCTGCAAAGCTATGGAGAGGATCATTATGGAACTCATAAACAAAGACCTTGGGGATCTACAGACATTGGATCCTACCCAATTTGGCTTTGTCAAAGGCAGATCCTGCCTTTTGAACTTGATCGACTTTTTTGAAACAGTCACTAAGGCCATTGATGAGGGTAAAGCAGTTCACACAGCCTACCTTGACCTTGCAAAAGCCTTTGACACAATACCCCACTCGGGCATCATAGACAAACTCACCAGCTTAAATGTAAACCCATATGTCACAAGATGGGTTGCAAACTGGCTCAAGGACAGAACCCACAGGGTCAGAGTTGCTGGAGCTATGTCAGACTCTAAGCCAGTCACAAGCGGTGTCCCACAGGGCTCAGTCCTGGGACCCCTCTTGTTCGGCATTTATTTTCCGAGGTACAGGCAAACATAGGAGGATTGTGGCTGACAAAGTTCGCAGATGACTGCAAACTGGCCGTAATTGATACTCCAGCGGACACAAACATCCTTCAGAGAGGCCTCATAGAAGCGGATAATTGGTGCCAGAGCCATGGCCTTAAGCTGAATGCCAAAAATGTATAGTCATACCCTTTGGGAAAAACAAGGTACCCACAAATTACCACATAGGTGGTAATCCATTAAATCTGGAAGAGGTAATCAGGGACCTTGGGACCCAGGTTGACAGTAACCTCTCATTTGACACTCACATTGCCAAAGTGGTTAGGAAGACCTTCTATATTGCACACCTTATCATGAAGGGTTTCACATCTAGATCAAGAGAGGTCATTGTGCCCTGTACTCTTCTCTTATCAGGCCAATGATTGAGTACAATGCCCCATTTGGGATGTATCTTACCCGTCACCTGCAGCAGTTGGAAAGACCCCAAAAGTTCCTCACCAAGAGGATAAAGGGTCTTAAACATATGTCATATGCTGCCCGACTGAAAAAACTCCAACTCTATTCAGTCGCATACCGCCTACTCAGAGGTGATCTGTGCCTGACGTACAAGGCCATGTCCAATCCGGAATTAATGGACATGCTCCACCTTAGTAAATCCAAATCCACCAGAGCCATAAGAGCAAGAGACTTAAACCTCAACACAGAAATAAATAGGACATGCTGGAGGGACAGATTCATAACCCAGAGGCTCCCTACACTCTGGAACAGAATCCCAATCCATGTTAGGCAGAGCCCCTCACTGACTCTATTCAAGAGAAGTCTTGATGAGTGGATGGGAGATCGTAGGTTTACCCCGGGGGTCATATCTGTGTCACTACTAGACAGAGGCACAGTAAACTAAACCCTAAAAGGGCATAGTATTCTCATCCTAAGGGGTGGTGAAAGCCACACACACTCTGGCTAGGCTTATAAATGCCCTAGGGCAGATAGCCTAGTACGAACCTATGAACCTATGAACCTATAAGCCATGTTTAAAAGAAATACAGCTCTGAAATGGACTATGCATCCCAGACCTGTATGAGCTCAAATATTCAGCAGCATTTTACCTTCTCCAAGGATGATACCACAATACAAACAGAAAATAAGTAATTTTAATAGTTGACTTAGTTTTTTAACACCTTTATTGAATTATCACTTAAAACATAGGCAGACAGGAAAACAAGTCATATTAATGTGTCCACAGTTAAACCACATAAATTCTTTTGTACAATTATCAATCCAATATTATATAAATTGCTCAATTCCTGCCTTCCCTTAAACCTCGCTTCTCCTCCAAAACATTATTCTGCATGTACTGTTCCCACAATTTCCATTTTTTCTATGTAATTTGTGCCTACCCTTTTCTAAAGATCTCACTTGCAGTTATTATAGCTCTGTTATAATATTCACTACTTCAAATATAGTTGGTTTAGACTTTGATTTCCATTTTCTAGTAATTGTTTTTTGGCAGCCAACAGAATTAAACTTAACAAGGCCTTACTATGTCTAGGCAATTCAGATCCTGTATCCGAGCTCAAAAATAATTTCTTTAGTTAAACCCATTTGCTCACCCAATATTTCTGATAGAGTTTTTTGTAGGGAATTTTTACTTCTGCCAACTCATTACACTCCCAAAACATATGTTCCCAGTTACCTCTTTCTTCCCTATCACACTTCTAACATTTGCCACCTACCCGAGGAAAAATTATTTGCAGACTGCTTGCAGTATAAAACTACATATGCAAACACCTCCATGCAAAACTTCTAAATCTTCTAGACCTTTTTGCATATTTGGGAGACATACATATATTCTCTCATTGTTTCTTTGTGAATTGCTTATCCAGTCTCTCTTCCCAAACTTTTCTAACCTTCTCTAAGTTCATAGGTTCATAGGTAGGTACTAGGCTATCGGCCCAAGGGCCTATGTAAGCCTAGCTAACAAGGTTCCCTGGATTTCTCCACCCAAGAGGGTTATTTTCCTGTGCCCCTGTCGAGCAGAGCCATAGAAGTGATCACCGGGGTGAATTTCCTATTTCCCATCCACTCATCAAGATTTTTCTTGAAGAGTTCTAATGAAGAACTCTGCTTGACATAGATAAGCAGCTTGTTCCAGAGTATGGGAAGTCTCTGGGACAGGAATCTAACCCTCCAGCATGTTATGTTTATTGTGGTGACAAGGTTTAGGTCCCTAAAGCGTGTAGCTCAGAGGGATTGGGATTTCTTTAGGTGTAGCATGTCCAACAGCTCTGGCTTTGACATAGCTTTGTATGTTAACCAGAGATCACCTCGGAGTAGGCGATATGCTATGGAGTAAAGCTAGAGTCTTTTGAGAAGGTCAGCGCAGGGCATCTGTTTGAGTCCCGTAATCCTCTTTGTGAGGTATTTTTGTGGACTTTCCAGCTGTTGCAGATGTCTTGTGAGGTACATTCCAAAAGGGGCGTTATACTCAATAATGGGTCTAATGAAAGCTGAGTAGAGGGGAACAATGACCTCTTTTTTCCTGGATGAGAACCCTTTCATGATGAGGTGGATCATGTAGAAGGATTTCCTGACTACTGTGACAATGTGATTACCAAAGGAAAGACTACTGTCTGCCTAAGTCCCAAGGTCTCTTATCACACCTTCGGCATTAAGTGGACTGCTACCTATGTGGTAGTTCATGGGTATGGAGTTTTTACCAAAGGGGATGACAGTGCACTTTATGGCATTGAGCTTGAGGCCGTGGCTCTGACACCAGACATCAGTCTCAGTGAGGCCCTTCTGTAGGATGTCCACATCATTCGGAGACTCGACTATGGCACCTAATTTGCAGTTATCTGTGAACTTCATCAGCCAAAGGCCCTCTGTGCTAGCCTGTACTTCAGAGAAGTAGATACCAAACAGGAGAGGACCCAATACTGAACGCTGTGGTACTCCACTTGTCACAGGTTTGAAGTCAGATTTGGAGTCTGCAACTTTTACAGTGTGGGTAATGTCAGTGAGCCAATTGACAACCCATCTTGTGATGTATGGATTTATACCCAGTTTAGTGAGTTTATCTATGATTCCAGAATGGGAGATGGTGTCAGAATCCTTGGCGAGGTCAAGATAGGCTGTGTGAACTGCCTTACCCTCATCTACGGCTTTGGTGACTGTTTCAAAGAAGTTGACCAGGTTCAGGAGGCATGATCTGCCCTTCACAAACCTGAACTGGGTGGGGTCCAGAGTTTGGAGGTTACCAATGTCTTTGTTTATAAGTTCCATGCTGATACATTCTATGACCTTGCAAACCAGGCTCGTCAGACTAATAGGGCGATAGTTCCCAGGGTCCATGGTGGCTCCTCCTTTGTGGAGTGGTATAACTGTTGCTGTGCACCATTCAGTGGGTACAAAGCCTGACGTGAGGCTGTGATTGAACATGATGCTTAGGTGGGGGGGCCAGTTCATTCTGAAGATCGTGTAGAATGCAGCCTGGGATGTTGTCCGGTCCCATGGATGCTGTGTTCTTGGCTTTGGCGAGCACAGATTTTACCTGCTCAGTTGTGATTGCAGGGGCACTGCATTCTTCCGGTATAGAAATAGGCTCTTTAGGGGGTGGGGTGGGGGGGGTAAAGTTGGCACTGATGTTATCAGCCAGGATGTTGGCAATATCAGTTGGTTCCGTAATTTTCGTGCCATTGTGCTGTAACTCAGAGCATATCTGGGTGTTCCCACTGAGATTCTTGACATAGCTATAGAATGCTTTGTGGTTGTCCTTAGAGTCAGTGGCAATCTTGTTTTCATAGCTGGCTTTGGAGGATTTTATGAGAGATCTCAGCTTCTTACCAAGGCTGACTAGGGAGCTCCTCCACTCATGGGATTTTACTCTCTTTTGCAACAGTTTTTTCTTTCTGTTGTAGAGTTTGTTTATAGCCAGGGAACACCAGATTGGCTTCCTTTTCTTGGAGGATAGCATCTTGGTTCTGCTAGGGATAACACAAACTATGCACTCTTGTAAGTGCATATAGAGTGCATTTGTATAAGATTCGGTAATAGTAACTCTTTTGTCCAACTACATGGGTGTCGTGAAGTTTGCCACTTCTGTCTTAAGAAGCATGAAGTTGGCTTTGGAGAAAATTTTTACAGTGGTTTCCTTAATGGGGGGTGGGGACGGGATGTGGATATCTATGGTGATTGGCTTATGGTCGGATCTGACCAAAGATGAGTTGACTTCAGGTGTGGAACACCAGTCACTCATGCTGATAATGACTAGGTCTAGGATATTATTGCCCCTGGTGGGGGTGTGGGTAAATTGATCCAGGGCATTGGAGTTTATAAATTCTAGAAAGCATTGAGCGAAGGAGTTGGTACATGAGCAGTTTTCCCAGTTAATGTTGGGGTAGTTGAAATCTCCCATTGTTAGGGTGTTTGGTTGAACCCTAATATTTTCTAGTATATCAAGAAAAGAGGAGTGGGAATCCTGGGGCATGGTGGGGGATCTGTAGCAAGCTACAATATGGATTGCAGTTTTGCCCAGAGTTAGTTGCACTTGGATAATTTCTGATGCATTATGTTGGGCAACTAGCCAGGAGGTGTGGATATCCTTAATGAATATGGACACATCTCCGCCCTTGGTGTTCCAGTCCTGGTTAGATGGCCGAAAGGTATGGTATGAGTTATATCCTGGTAATGCAGCGGTGCTCTCTTGAGCCTTGAACCAGGTTTCAGTCACTGCACAGATATCGATGTTCTCCATTTTATGGAGTGCCTCGAGTGAGTGCATTTTGAGGTTTAGACTTCTAGCGATGAGTAGCATTACCCTCAGTTGTTGTGTGCCTGTATCTGTTACGGTGGTGGGTTTGTCATTTTAACCTTGCCTAAAAAAGGCACTATGGGGTGGCAAGATCCTTAGCCAGTATCCGGAATCCCAGGGGCAACAGGTGCAGGCCATCTATGGCAAAGCATCGTGGCCTGTCGACCATGTCATCCCAGGCAGACAGATACTGGATCCCCTTGGAATGACACCAGATGCTTAGCCAATTGTTGAAGTCAACCATTTTGCCCTTGTACTGCAGTATCATTCTGGGTGAAGGTAGGATGCTACTCAGGGCTAGGGTCATACCTGCCTGGATCACAAGATCGGAAAGCTCCTCCATGTCTCTTTTTATGTAGTCCAGGAAGGTACGTCTCAGGTTGTTCACACCAACATGGACAATGACTGAGTCATATTTGTACTTGTTGTGGAGTGACCTGAGTGCTTGGGTTATGTGGAGGATCCTGGCACCCGACAGGCAGCTAACAGTAACCTTCTCCTTGTCTATTCTGGTGGAGTGGGACATCAGTGTGCCTGTCTATAAGGTCACCTATGACTAATGTGTTAGGCACATTGTTTTGCCTTATGGGCTGTGGTTGTGTGGCACACTGGGTCTGCGTGTTATGCATCTTTTGGGTTGTGTTGAGGGGTGGAGGTTGCTTGCATTTCTGCTTAGGAGGTCTCTGTTGCTTGGGCAGATTCTTATTGAGAGCATCCGAGAATGTTTTTGTGTATCTATGTGTGGGTTTTGGTGGTGTTGCTATAGTGAGACTATGTGATGAGTGTGGTGTGGTGCAAGTGCTTACCTTCTCCTCTTGACTGAGAAGTTCACTCTTGGGTTGAGAGAGCTTTGCCTCCAGTTTGGTAAGATGAATGCATCTCTCACAGGTTGTAGTGTTGGGTGGTAGGAGGAGAGGGCTGTCAGTGTACATGAGGCAGTTGCTGCACTGCCCCAAGATGCCCAGATGCATCAGGTAGACGGGATAGATCACGGGAGCTGTCCCTTGGACATGCCTGGGTTATCACTGTTTTCCTCTAGACAGTGAGGGAAGTACTAGAACTGTTTTCCTGGAAGTAACGAGGAAGATAAGTACAAAAACTGTTAACCACTAGGAAATGGGAAAGGTTGAGTGCTTCAGTAATTTGTAGTTTATTTAGTGCTTACAACAGATCTGAGCCAGTGCTAAGCATGGAAAACCATATTCAAGTGCTAAAATTAAGAAACTGGCTAGTTCTAAGATAAAAAACTGAAGAGCAGACTTTATGGCGCCGGGAATAGTTTAATCCTAGCTAAGCAGCGCTGCACAATGAGCAAAACTATACAAACACGGGTTTTTAAACATTAAGATGAAAGGGATACAAATAGCCCAAAACAGCCAAATAAAACTACAGTTTCTGAGCCAAAAACACTCCTCCAGCGACAGATAGGCTGCTCCAAAGCTCACCACTCCCACTGATGAACAGAGAAGCTTCCCTCTATCTTAGAAAGGTCTGGGCAATACAGAAACTTACAAACAGCCCAGAATTCAGCAAACTCTGAGAACCAGATTTTACTAGATATAGAAAGGCAGGAAATGAGTAGAGGGATAGGATTTTTTTTTAACGTTACCACAAATATAACAATAAAAACACTTTCAACACGGAAAATAGGCACTTGAGTGTCCTTTACAATCAAACAGATGAAAACACTTACAAAGTAATACTTTAAAGTGCAAACAGTATTTGGTTTCTAAAACAGTTAAAATAAGTAGCAGTCTGATTGATTCCTGTCGTTATTGTGCAATATTTTATATGCCATACTAATTATACCTTTTTAATAGCAGTTTCTATTGTAGACTCAACTAAAAACTCTACCAGAGCAGGTCTTTCACTTAAGATTACACTATTCCTTTCTCTTTGCCTATACCTTAATATCAATCCCTCATAGGAAAGGCATTCTCTGGCCTGCAGTCCAAATGTCTCCTTGGCCTCTTTCCATTCTACTACTTTTCCCTCTCTAGGTATTTGTTCCCATTACTTTAGTTCCTTTGCCAGTTTTCTCCAGTAAATTCCAACCCCCTCTTGCCTATTCACTGTACCCCTAACTGAAGTCATCACGATTAGCAGACTCTCCTTTCTCAATTCTTGTGTTGGCTTATTTCTTGAAATGCTTTCTCTTTATTAATATAATATTCTGTATGGCCACATTCTCCTTAAGGATCTGCATCCAAAATAATCATCCCTTTCCACACTGAATTATAGCTTTCTAACTGTGTTATGTATAAGAAGCTTAACTATCTAACTCTAAAATATCCATTCAAATCAGGTAATCCTAAACCACCTTGTTCTATTGGAAGGATCAGCTTATCCCACTTGACCCTTGCCCTCTTCCCTTCCCAAATAAAATCCTTCAACTGTTTGTTAATTATTATTCACAACTTCTACACTGGTTCATAAAAATATGTCTAATGTGTACATAAAACTAAAGGGACTAAAAAAGTTTTCATTGCTTGTGTGTTGCTAGCCATGTCATTAAACAAAAGCTTCCAGTTTCTCAGTTTTTGTATTATCTTCCGTTTAGTCTATTCCCACCATACCTCTCAGTTGTACAGATTTTCACAGAATGTCCAGATTTTTGCCTCATATTTTTGATCCATGTTTCATAAAATTGTTTTTGGCAAATTAGTGGCAAATCATTAAAGACTGAAGTTAAAAAATAATGATACTTATTTGAGTTTCAGAATTCATACCCTTCAGAAAATTCATGCTAATGCAAAACCTGTTATTCTATCAAATATCTAAGTTTGTAAGAGCAATATTTAAATTTGATTAATTTTTTAATTAAAAAGTGTCCCTATTTTGAGGCCTTTGTCTCACTTTTATTTATGGCTTTGTCCAGATTTCTTGGTCTAAGAGGTTGAGAGGTGTGTTTCCCACAGATCCTTAACTGCCATAACAGAATCCTTTTTAACCCATACTCCTAAATACTTCACTTTATCATGTCCCCATAGTATGGCTGTTGGTGCATGAGTCTGTGTGTGGGTACAGGGTTTAAAGCTATAGCTTTTGTTTTGTCTTCATTACATTTATGTCCCGAAAACACCTGACACTGTCTCAAAATGTATATCATTTCCTGGTTTCATCAGGTACAAAATAATACCATCTGCAAATAAAGCCAACTTTTCCTGATTACCATACCAATTTTATCCTTGAATTTCTGAGTCCCCTATTTTCTTTCCAATGGCTCTAAATATAATGCAAATAAAAAAGAGGAAAGAGGAAAACCCTCCCTGGTTCCACTGTTCATACACGCTTACCAGAGATGAACCTTTCATAAGTTCATAGGTTCATAGGTAGGTACTAGGCTATCTGCCTAAAAGCATTTATAAGCCTAGCCAGAATGTGTTGGCTTTCGCCAACCCCTTAGATTAGTTCCCTATGCCTCTGTCCAGCAGAGCCACTGAAGTGATCCCCAGGGTAAACTTTCTGTTTCCCATCTGCTCAGCAAGGTTTCTCTTGAAGACTGTTAGTGAAGAGCTCTGCCTAATGTAGACTGGAATCTTTTTCCAAAGCATGGGAAGTCTCTGGGACAGGAATCTATCCATCCAGCACGTCCTATTTATTGTTGTGAAGAGGTTTAGATCCCTAGAGCGTGTGGCTCGAGGGGATATGGTTTTCTTTAGGTGGAGCATGTCCATCAATTCTGGGTTGGACATGGCATTGTATGTCAGGCAGACATCGCCTCTGAATAGACGGTATACAACTGAGTACAACTGGAGTTTCTTCAGTCAAGCTGCATAGAGCATCTGTTTGAGGCCAGTGATCCTCTTGGTGAGGTACTTCTGTGGTCTTTCAAGCTGTTGCAGGTGTCTTGTAAGGTACATCCAAAACAGGACATTGTACTCTATGATGGGTCTGATGAGTGATGAGTAGAGAGGCACAATGACTTCTTTTGATCTGGATGCAAACCCTTTTGTGATTAGGGGGGGCCACATAGAAGGATTTTCTAACCACTTTGGCAATTTTATTATCAAAGGTGAGATTACTATCTACTTGGGTCCCCAGATCCCTTATTACATCTTCCATATTTAGGGGACTACCACCTATGTGGTAGTTTGTGGGTACTTTGTTTTTTCCAAACGGGATGACTATACACTTGTTGGCATTTAGCTTGAGGCCATGATTTTGACACCAGGTTGTTGGCATTTAGCTTGAGGCCATGATTTTGACACCAGGTATCCGTCTCAGTGAGACACTTTTGGAGGATGTCTGTGTCAGCCAGAGAGTCAGTTATAGCCCCTAGTTTGCAGTCGTCTGCAAACTTGGTCAGCCATAGTCCTCGTGTGCTTGCCTGTACCGCTGAGAAGTATATGCAGAGCAGAAGAGGTCCTAGAAATGAGCCCTGGGGAATGCCACTTGTAACTGGTTTAGAGTTGGACCTAGCTCCTGCAACTCTCACCATGTGGGTTCTGTCCATGAGCCAGTTGGCAACCCATCTTGTGATGTAGGGGTATATGTTCAGGCTGGTGACCTTGTCTATAATGCCAGAATGGGGAATGGTGTCGAAGGCCTTTGCAAGGTCTAGGTAGGCTGTGTGTACCACCTTTCCCTCGTCTATAGCCTTGATAACTGTCTCAAAGAAGTCCACCAGATTTTGGAGGCATGATCTGCCCTTAACAAAGCCGAACTGGGTAGAGTCCAGTGTTTGGAGGTTCCCAGTGTCTCTGTTAATGAGTTCCATGATAATGCGCTCCATAGCCTTGCAGACCAAGCTAGTCAGGCTTATAGGGCAATAGTTCCTGGGGTCTGTTGTGGCTCCACCTTTGTGGATTGTCCACTTTAATTTTGCCTCTGATCCCTCATATATCCTTCTAATTAACTTTATTATTGTATTAGGTAATGTAGATGCTTCCATTGCCTTACTAATAAAATCCCAGCTTACTTTGTTGAATGCTCTCTCTGCATCAAGACCCACTAACATCAGTAGCATTTTCTTACATTCCGCTTCCCTCTGGATCATCATTATTCTATTAATGTTGTCAAATATTTGCATCCAGTCCACAAAACTACATTGATCCATATCTGTCAATTTTGGCAACACCTTTCCCATTCTTTTAGCTATTATACACATAAACACCTTATAATCATAGTTTAAAATTGAAATAGACCCATACAAAGCTGGATCTGATAGGTCTTTATCGTCTTTAAGTATTAGAGCCACCACAGCTTTCTTTCTGGATGTTAGTGCTTCCCCTCTTTTTAAAATACTGGTAAACAAAACCTTCCAGATCTTTATCACTATCTTCCCTATAGTTTCCAAATGTCCACAGGAATACCGTCTATTCCTGGAGATGCTCTTGAAGATTGAATATATGTCACCATTTTTATGTCAACTCTTCCTATTTTACCTGTTAATTGTTGAGCCTCATCTACCTCTAACTTTGGCATACTTCAGTCTTCCATAAATATTTCATTTGTGCTTTTTCTCAAGTTTCACTTTATCTATATTTTCATAATAATATGCTTAGTTGTTGGTGTCACTCCAAGGGGTACAATATTTGTTGGGCTGGGGGGATATGGTAGACAGACCATACTATATTGTCAGGGAAGGTCTGCACCTGTCTCCCCTAGGTTTTTGAAAATCAACTAAAACTTTGTTCACCCCCCATAGTGCCTTTTCAGGAAGTGCCAACATGATAAACCTAGTGACAGAGCTAAACTAGCTCTAAAATAATCTAAAGTTGGTACTGCTCAATGCCAGTAGTCTGAACAAAAAACTCCACTCCCAGCAAGCTCTCCTCATCGAGTAGAATATAGACATCTGTGCAGTTACTGGATCTTGGCTTACAGTCACAGCAAGAACCTCAGTAGTGGAAGGCTGTAATGCATTCCACACATTTAGACCAGCAACTGTACAGGTAGGGTCTAAAGGGGGAGGAGCCTCAATTTACATCAAACATGAACATACCTTGCACTTTAACAGTATGACACACTTGAGCTTCTTCACACCCAACTTAGCATAAGTAAAGTCCCATAACATATATTTGCAAGTTATAGGTCTCCCTTAAAGATCCAGGGAGCCCATAAAATGTACTTGAACAAACAGGAAACACTATTCATTTACCCCAATGCAATATTTATAGGCAACTTTAACTACCCCAGTATTAACTGAAAATCATATATGACCTCAAACTTTGTTAACACAAACACCCTGGAACAGCTAGTTTGCACATCCATCAGGGGCACAAGTATCCTTGACCTGGTTCTCCAAATATGGGGTACTGATGCACTCCCTCTGAGTGTAAATTTCTCATTGGTAAGTCAAACAAAGCTGTCTCCTTTGAAATAAATATTATCCTGGAACCTCAGCTAACCCCCAAACATTTAAAAAATATTCCAAAGCTAGCTACCTCATACTACAAGATAGTCTAGCAAAATTTCAAGCCTCTCAAACCCAGAGAACATAGCTGCCTATGGAGAATTGTTCAGAGAAACCGTGCACAACCATGTAAATAGCTGCACAGAGACAGCTGTACCTACCCAAAATAAACATAGGACAACATCCAGAGACAAGCCAGCCTGGTGGAATCACAGTATGAATAGGTTGTACAACAAAAGAAAAAGAAATCATGTCCAAAAACAGGAAAAACATTGGCCATCAAGGTAAAACCTCCCTCATTAGTCTGAACAAGCAACTCTGGGAATTAATCAAATCCACCAATGCCAAATTTGAAATAAAAAATAGTCTCTCAAGCTAAGGACATCCTTAAAGCTTTCTTCAGTAATGTCCTCAACTTTAAAGGCAACACCCAACAATGTGCTGAACTACTGGTGAATCGAATGACCTATACAGAGCCAGAGGATTTAGCAAATTTGCTGGCTGATAAATTTAGCTCCAGGTTTTCCCCCTTATCACCACCAGTCACACCCCCAGGGAAATACATCCTAGCATTTTTCTACCAACAATCACAAGGGAGCAAGTCCTCACTATACTCTCTAAAGCCAACAACACTGCTTTAATGGGCCCTGATAATATCCCAAGATGCCCATTGAATAGCATGAAACATGACCTGTCAGGATCATAGGATAATAGGAAGTTACTAGGCTATCATCCCAGAGGTCATTTCAAGCCTAGCCATTTCATCCCAATGTAATACCATAGATCTTCTAGTCAATACCCAGGATAGTATTTAGTAATGACTGCCCATATCCAGGAGGGTTGTGGGCACTATCCCTGGTAGGAATTTGTGGTGCTCCATCCACTCATCCATGTTCCTTTTGAACTGGCTCACTAAAATCTCTATTCAACCTTAGCCTCCAGTCAGGCTTCATGCCAAATAAATGGAGGACTGCAATTGTTTTCCCTCTACACAAGAAGGGAACTTCCACAGACCTGGGTACCTAAAGACCTATAAGTCTGACTAGACTCATATGCAAGGCCATGGAAAGGATTATCTTGGGTGTGATAAACAATGACATAGGAAACCTACAGACACTGGACCCTACCCAGTTCAGTTTTGTCAAAGGTAGGTCATGCCTACTTAACCCGGTAGAGTTCTTCAAAAAGGTAACTAAAGCTAATGGATGAGGGCAAGCCAATATACTCTACCTACCTCAACCTGGCCATGGTATTTAATACAATGCCTTACTTCAGCACTGTAGACACACTTACAAAATTAGGCATAAACCCATGTCACCTTCTTGATAGCCAGTTGGCTGACTGATAGGATGCAAGAAGTTAGGATAGGGGAATCCACTTCGACAAAGAGGTCAGTTACTAGCAGAGTCTGACAGGGTTTGGTGCTGGGGCCTCTCCTTTCTAGCATCTACTTCTCTGAATTCAAGGCAAATGTCAAGGGCCTCTGGCTAACAACGTATGCAGATGACTGCAAACTAGGTATGGTCACTGAATCTCCTAAAAACATAGACACCCTTCAAGAGGACCTGATGCAAACAATTGATGCCAAATCCATTGACTAAATCTCAGTGTGAAAAAATGCATAATAGTACTGCAGCTATTCTTTCTGTTTTACTTCACCAAGAAGACATTAAAATAGGTTGCCCTCAGCAATCATACAGGAGGCCCCGTGGACTATGATGTTTGCAGATGACATTGTGATCTGTAGTGAGAGTAGGAATCAGGTTGAGGAGACTCTGGAGAGGTGCAGATATGCTCTAGAGAGCAGAGGAATGAAGGTCAGCAGGGCTAAGACAGAATATATGTGTGTAAATGAGAGGGAGGGTAGAGGAATGGTGAGGATGCAGGGAGTAGAGTTGGTAAAGGTGGACGAGTTTAAGTACTTGGGATCAACAGTTCAGAGTAATAGTGAATGTGGAAGAGAGCTGAAGAAGAGAGTACAGGCAGGGTGGAATGGGTGGGGAAGAGTGTCAGGAGTGATTTGTGACAGATGGGTACCAGTAAGAGTGAAAGGGAAGGTCTACAAGAGGGTAGTGAGACCAGCTATGTTATATGGGTTGAAGACAGTGGCATTGACAAAAAGGCAGGAGTCAGAGCTGGATGTGGCAGAGTTAAAGATGTTAAGATTTGCACTGGGTGTGACAAGGAGGGACAGGATTAGGAATCAGTATATTAGAGGGTCAGCTCAGGTTGGATGGTTTGGGACAAAGTCAGAGAGGTGAGATTGCGTTGGTTTGGACATGTGATGAGGAGGGATGATGAGTATATTGGGAAAAAGATGCTAAGGATGGAGCTGCCAGGTAAGAGGAAAAGAGGAAGGCCTAAGATAAGGTATATGGATGTGGTGAGAGAGGACATGCAGGCGGTTGGTGTGACAGAGCAAGATGCAGAAGATAGGAAGAAATGGAAAGAGATGATCCACTGTGGCGACCCCTAACGGGAAAAGCCAAAAGATGATGATGATGATGATGATGCCCAAAACAATCTTTTACGAACATTGACTTCCTATTCTGTGAAATTGGTGGCCCTTTAGATTTCATTATTATTTTTACCTGCATACCTCTCTCCCATTTAATGATATAGCTTCTAAGCAATCTGATTCTGTCCAGCAGTTTCATTAGTATTCAGTATTCAGTCTGCACAAGCACTTTTATTTGCATAAGTAATAGATCTCATTTGTGCCTTCACCTGTGGCTGGCTACAAGAATTACTGCTTCTGAAGCTATTTAGAAATACAACGCTGACATAAGTATACAAAGCTGATATAAGTATATATTTTTGCTATAACTGTTTCAGTGATATTTAACAATCTTGTGGTTGTAGTTTTTAACAGCATTCTACAATAGCTGTGTTTTATGAAGATATCTCAGGGTTAAGTTCCAAAGTTTCTTTATTTGTCTTTACTTCTTTTCTGTTTCAGTCTCCATTTTTATTTACGTGTGAAATATTGGTCAATAGCTCTTTGTGTTTCTAAAACTTGGTGACTTTTGAATTGGCCACCTCTACTATAAATTTGATATTGGACACTCCTCCCAGTCCCATCACATCAGCTCATTCTATTGTGTACAGTGAAATCATTTGGGAAGGCCCGCCCCCTTAGTTTCTTAACCTTGAATTATCTTCTGTTTCCTGTAAACAAGTAATACGCTAAAACACGAAGAAAAAATGAAGTGCGGCTAACCGCAACCAGTCCAGAGTCAGTAGATACTGAAACAAATTAGGTACAAAAAGTACTGTCAGGATACCACTTGCTCTTCAATTTAAAAGTACCAATGCACCAGCGGTAAAATCAATGAACAACTTTTATTCCACAGAGAATTGCACCGGTATTACCGGCTTTATGATAAAGCCGTAATACCGGCTAAAGCTTTGTGGCAATTCTCTGTGGAATAAAAGTTGTTCATTGATTTTACTTCACTGGTGCATTGGTACTCTTTAAATTGAAGAGCAAGTGGTATCCTGACAGTACTTTTTTGTACGACTTGTTTCAGTATCTACTGACTCTGGACTGGTTGCGGTTAGCCGCACTTCATTTTATCTTCTGTCTCCTCCCTTCCTAGTTAACTAAAAAAACACACATACTTTATTCATCTGTTTTTACTGTTTTTGTGTCACTTCCTATTTTATTACTTTATTTTGCTTTTACTGCTTGTTCTTAAGTGTTCAATTGCATTTATTCTTCTGCATTTATTAATGTTTGTTAGTAGCCTGATTAAATTGTAATTGTTGCTCTGTCTTCGTTTTGGTTAAAGGACTTGGGCTTCAGGCCAGTTATTTTACATTAAGAAGGTTTGTGGTCTGCACTCTTCTGGGAGGAGAAGGTAGCCCCTGCCCTTCTGAGCCGGGAATTGCTGGGTGATGCCTATTGTGCTAAATGTCTTTGTTCCATTTTAAGCACTTGGGTTCCAAACCAGTTATTTTAAATTAGGAAGATTTGTGGTCTAGTCTCTTGCAGCACAAGAGTATAGCCTACATCCTTCTAAGCTGGGAATTGCTGGTTAAAGGTTCAGTGAGTCTGTTATTCTCTAAGTGTCTTAGTTCTGATTTTAGCACTTGGGCTCCAAACCAGTTACTTTACATTGGGAGGGTTGTGGTCTAGGCTCTTGTGAAAGGACAATATAGCCTACACCCTTCTAAGCTGGGAATTGCTGGTTGAAGGTTCTTTGTGTCTGTTATTCTGAAAGTGTCTTAATTCTGGTTTAAGCACTTGGGCTCCAAACCAGTTACTTTACATTGAGTGGGTTGTGGTCTAAACTCTTGTGGTGGGAGAGTGTGGCATATATCCTTCTAAGCTGGAAATTGCTGGGGAAGGCTTACTGTGCCTGTTATTCTAAGTGCCTTTATTCTGGTGCAAGCACTTAGGTTCCAAACCAGTTACTTTACATTAGGAGGATTTGTGGTCTAAACTCTTGTGGTGGGAAATTGCTGATTGAAGGCCTGTTGTGTGTGATATTCTGACGTGTCTTAGTTCTGACTTAAGCACTTGTGCTCCAAAACCAGTCTTTTACATTGCAAAGGTTTGTGGTCTAGACTCCTGTGGCAGGAGAGTGTAGCCTACACCCTTCTTTGCTGGGAATAGCTGGTGAATTGCTGCATTATTTAAACTGCTTTCTGCTGTTGCTGTTGTGACTGTGATTTTATGCACTTTGAATTTCTAGTACTTCTGCATTTTACAGCAGAGGCTAGATTCAGACTCGCTGAACCTAGACTGTTTGTATCACTTTAGCATGAAAACCAGCTCTTCACAGAGATACTGAAATATCTGAGGCATCCGTTGCTTCCAACTAACTATAAGTGCCTGTTTTTGCTCTAATATTGCACATTTAATTTGTATTTGCATTCCACTGTCTGTTTGAATTGTCTGAACTATTTTTGTCACATTTTACTGTACATTGTACTAGTTCAACTGTAGCACTGCCCAGTTCCAAGTTTGCTATTTGTGGGTCAACTTCAAGCCACTTTTGTTGGTGAAGGCCCTTCTGCACCCTTGTGTAAGGACAGTGCTGTATGGGTCCCATTTAATTGAGGGTGATTGGACAGAGACAGCTTTTTTATTGGCTAGTTTGAGTTATAAGTGGTATTTTCTTGTTTTATTTAAGCCCCGTATTTGCACTTGTTTACGTGTAGCACTCCATTGTGCATTGCCATGTAGTGGTGGTTACCATTGGCGGTTATAGATGGAAACATTTTGTTTGTTAATTTTTCCCTTAGCACTCTGCTTGTGGTCCTCCAGAGGTTTTTTATGACCCTGCTCTATTGTCAGGTGAAACACTAAGCCTAACCTCAGAGGTACCAACACACCTCTCACCCACTAGCCACTCCTAAGTATGACCTATTTTCCTGATCATATATATTTACCTATCACTATGGATGGACAATTTCCCACAGTTTCTTCAGCCAGCTTGGTCAACATGGGCATCCTGAGGCAGTATAGCAACTGCCTCATATTCACAGACAAACCTCTACTCCTAGTCTACACAAACATAACATGTGAGAGATGCATCTATTTTAAGAACTTTGAATCCATGCTCTCTCACACACCAGTCAGTAGCTATGACAATGAAAAGGTTGTCAGCATGTACACCTCACTTTCTACTCCACCCAAATCCACATCACACATACCTACATATGCGGAGGTCCTCACCAGAAACATGCCTAAACACCAAAGACCTCCCAAACACAAACACAAGCATGTCCTCTACACAACACACATAATTAGTCATAGGTGATTCCATTGTGAGACACACTGATGTCCCTGTCACCAGGCTGGATAAGGAAAAGGTCATGGTCAGGTGTCTGTCAGGTGCCAGGATATGCCATATTACACATGCACTGAAGTCTGTCAACAACAGGTACTGTTATAACTCTGTCATAATTCATGTTGGTGTGAACTACTTGAGATGTACCTCTCTGGACAATATGAAGAGAGAGACATGACTGAGCTGTTGGACTATGTGTCTCAGGCAGTTATGCTCCTAGCCTTAAGCAGCATTTTACCTTCACCTAGGATGATGCATCAATACAAACAGAAAATGATTGACTTCAATGATTGGCTTAGCTTCTGGTATCAATCCAAGGGGATCCACTATCTGTCAGCCTGGGATGACATGATTTGCAGACCTCAGTACTTTGCCGGAGATGGTCTTTATCTGTCACCCCTGGGATTTCAGCTACTGGCTAATGCTCTTGCCACACCCATAGTGGCTTTTTAGGTGGTGTCTCAAGGACAAAATTCCCAACATAAAAACTCCATCTAAAAACAACCTCAAGGTTATACTGCTAAATGCTAGGAGTCTTAGCACAAAACTGCACTCACTGGTAGCTGCCCTCACCTTGGAAGATGCAGACATCTATGCAGCCACAGAGACCTGGTTCAGGCCTGCAGAAAGCACCCCAGCCATACCAGGCTACACCTCCTTCCACACTTTCAGACCTCAAATTGAAGGCACAAAAACTAAGGGAGGCAGTGTATCAATATTCATTAAAGATAAATGCACTTCCAGATTGGTTAAACAGTATGACTCCCTGGAGACACTTTAGGTTCAACTAACTGTTGGTAGGACACCTATTCAAGTCTTTGCCAGCTATAGGACCCCCTCCATGAATCAGGACACCCACTCTGCCTATTTGGATCTACTTGAGTCTATCAAGATACAGCCAAACACCATGGTTTTGGACGAATTTAACTACCCATCCATCGACTGGGTAAATTACTCGTGCTCAAACTCACTTGCCCAAAGGTTTCTCGACTTTGTTAACTGCAATGCCCTGGACGAGCTGGTTGAAACCCCCACAAAGGGCGCCAACATCCTGGATCTGGTGCTTACCAATATGGGGGACCACTGTAGCACCCCCACTGTGAGGTCCTTCCTGGTGAGATCTGACCACAAATCAGTCTCATTCAAAGTAACCTAACCCCCCCCACCCCCACAGTAGCAACTAAACTAAAAAAAACTCCTCCAAAGCAGATTATAACCTCTTAAGGGGTGGTATAAATAGCTTCACTGCACCTCATCCCTCAGATGGAACTGGCAACTATGCCGAGCTCTACACCAGTGCTTTATAAAACACCTGTATAACTGCATTGACTCAGCCGTACCTGATAGGACCAAAACAAGCTCCTCAAGAAAGAGCAAACCTGCCTGGTGGGCAACTGCCTTTAACAGGTTTTACAATAACAGGAAGAAATCACTATCCAAGAGTAAGAGGGAGTGAGTCCTCCTAAACTGGAAACACTCATTCCTCAGCTTAAACAAGCAAATAAGACTTTTTGTGGCATCTTCCAAAGCAAACTATGGGTCCAAATTAAATTCCTCAACAAAGGACAACCACAAGGCATTCTATAGTTACATCCATAACCTAAAAGGAAAAGCACAGATTTGTGCAGAACTGATAGTTAATGATGCCATATATACTGAGCCTGTGGACATAGCTAACCTGTTGGCCAACAAGTTCTGTGAAAATTTCACTCCCCTCTCCCCATCACATGTACCCCATGACATCCCTACCACCTGTTCTCTACCTTGTATCTCTAAAGAGCAGGTCATAAATGCCCTCTCTAAGGCCAAAAACACAGCATCGATGGGACCTTATCAACAAAGATATAGGCAATCGCCAAACACTTGACCCTACTCAGTTTGGATTTGTCAACGGGAGATCATGCCTGTTAAACCCGGTGGACTTCTTTGAGACAGTCACCAAGGCCCTGGATGAGGGGAAATCTGTGCATACAGCCTACTTGAACTTAGCCAAGGCATTTGACACTATCCCCCACTCAGGCATCATTGACTAACTCACCCAACTAGGCATCAACCCTTATATCATTAGATGGGTCACTAACTGGCTCACTGATAGAACCAATATAGTCAAAATAGGGGAATCTACCTCCAAAAGCAGACCTGTAAACCAGTGGCATTCCACAGTGATCAATTCTGGGACCTCTACTGTTTGGAATATACTTCTCTGACGTACAAGCAAAAACTAAAGGTCTGTAACTGACAAAGTTTGGTGATGACTGCAAATTGGGAGTGGTTATAGAATCTGCAAATGATGTCAACATCCCACAAGAGGGTCTCACACAAACAAATGATTGGTGTCAAAATCATGGCCTTAACCTCAATGAAAAAAATGTATTATTATTCCTTTCTGTAAAAGTGATGGTCCTGCTAACTACCACATCAATAGCAAAAACTTAAGTACGCATTCAGTGGCGAGAGACCTGGGCACATAAGTTGACAGCAACCTTACCTTTGGCCACCATTTCTTTACAGTGGTAGAAGGACATTCTATATTGCTCATCTCATGAGTAATGGCATTGCTTCCAGGAAAAAAAGAAGTTATAACCTCCCTGTACTCTTCCATCATCAGGCCAATAATTGAGTACAACACCCCTTTTGGTATGTACCTTTCTAAGCACATGCAGCAATTGGAGAAACCACAAAGGTTCCTCACAAGAAAAATTCAAGGTCTTCAGCATCTTCCCTATGGGGATCATCTGAAATCACTGTCACGTTATTCTGTTTCATACAGACTACTCAGAGGTGATCTCTACCTTGCATACAAGGCAATCACTGATCATGCGTTATTGGAAATACTGCATATCTGTAAGTCAAATGGTACATGTGTTACTCATTCTAAAGACCTTAACCTGATATGTGACATTAATAAAACTTGTTGGAGGGACAGATTTGTCTCCCAGAGGCTACCACACCTTTGGAACAGACTCCCACTTTATGTTAAACAAAGCACCTCATTGGCCCTCTTCAAATGCAATCTGGATGATTGGATGGGTGACCATAAATTCACCCTGGGGGTTACACCTGTATCCCTCTTGGACAGGGGCAATAGGTGCTGATCGTGGAAATAAGGGTAACAACGTGGCTAGGCTTGTAAGGGCCCCAGGGCCATTAGCCTAGAAACTTCCTATGATCCTATAGTTTGGTCAACATGGCCTTTGTTTTTTCTTCTTCCTTTAAAATGACACTAATTAATGCTTAATTGTTTGTTTTCCTGCAGTGCATGTTTTTTTAAATCTACACAGAAAGGCTATTGCGTCACATAAATTTTTAAATGGCAGTAGTTATCACCCACAACATGTATTGAAAGAGGTCTACACATAAACTAAATGAATGAGTTTATTAATGAATCAAGTGGCTTTAATTCAATTATTTTTAGAGTATTATTCCATGGATGCAATTAAATGGGATTTTTTTAAAGTTAGTGACAGAAATAGAAATGAATTGTTATGTCAAAGCATGAATAATGAAAATAATTAAATTGAAATGTAAGACTAGTAACAAAATATTATTTATTTAATCACAAAATAAACTGTTTACAGAAGTGGTGGAAATGTTGGTTAGGAAATCTTGGAAGATCTTAGTAGAACATTTCATAAAGGAAGATTTTGGATTAAAAGTTTAATTTAGAAGGGGTAGGAACCTTCAATATCCGATAAGTTCGGAGTTATGTTAGGAGAAATAAATTATCTATAGATAGAATGGTGCCACAAGGAACTTAATATCTCTAAAAATAATTATTTTCAATTTGCAAGGTAATTGACTTCACTGAAAGACCTGGTAACAAATTTTGGAAGTTTTTTTTTATTCTACCCCAAAGTTCTCAATGACTGAGTCCATACATTTTGGTAAAAAGATCTGCATGTATTTCAACAACCATGCAGAAATTGCTTTCCTAAATGGGCATTTTTAATAGTGCTGGAAAAGTTGAGATATTTCTGCATATTATTTATTATTTACACATGCAGATCTGCAGACATATTTACCTATGGGCAAACTTATTTTACATGATTGCATGGACAACCTCAATGATTACCAGGACTTAACATAAGGCAACTAATGAAGTTATAACAGATTATAATAATGTTTAGTCATTGCAGAGTACAGTATAAATGCAGAATAAATGTTTTGGTGGTGATCAGCAAGGGTACATAGACTGAATTATATATAATTATTCTGGGGAAGTGTGTGTATTGAAAGGGGCGCACAGATGAATTGTAGGAATGAACATGGGAAAAGGACAGGTGAAACATGGTAATGTACAGCAGACGAGGGCATGTTAATGCACATATACCAGCGCATGTCAATGCACATATACCACAAACAAAATGCAGTTGTAGCATGAGCAGTAGTCACATAAGTACATCATACATTACATACTGCTGTGTATACCTCCTGTGTTGGTATAGTCATATCATCACACAGTTATTGTATATTATGTGACTGTCACACACAGTGACACATCGTTGGAGAGATTCTTTGTGATATAATCATCCTGACATGAACAATGAAGATGACGTATATCAAGGATGGTATATACAATGGGGGGGGGGTAGGTGCATATTTTGAAGCTGTGCAAATAAGTTGCCTGAATATGAGTGTTATATCAGCATAGGTCGCAACTAAGAGGGGCACATAGCAACAGGCTCATGGACAACAGTAGGCAGAAACAACAACAGTCATGGACAATATCAGCATAATACCACCATTAATCCCATGTCTGTGACATAACATATGTGATTGTGAGTGGTTATGGTTATAGATGGTTCTGCAAGAACACGCTTGTACAACTGTCATAATTTGTCAGCAATCTGTTAGGGGAATCAAGCACA
Organism: Protopterus annectens; assembly: GCF_019279795.1. Classification (NCBI taxonomy): domain Eukaryota; kingdom Metazoa; phylum Chordata; order Ceratodontiformes; family Protopteridae; genus Protopterus; species Protopterus annectens. The sequence continues at coordinate 492,719,467 of NC_056734.1, forward strand.
CCTTCCTCAAAATTTTACATCTGCCAGAGATGTTAGGAGGGATAATGTTACACCTGTATTTGAAATTACAAGCAATCCTGTCTAGTTGGCAGTTGTGCATGGCATATATATGGCACAATCCACACTGTTGTGAATGTAACCCATGCCATCAATGTTGTCAATCAACTATATATTCACTGTGTACATCACAGGAACATGTATCACACATCCATCTTGTATAACACCTTGATGGGGGTTCTGCATCATCAACCACTAATGGTTATGCAACGAAAGAATACTTATGTATGGCCAATAAGATGTGTGGGAGCTCACTGTAGCAAATATGGTATACTTGAGTAACTCATCCCTGGAAAATGCGTTGGAAGGTTCATGAAAAAGGGTGCATTATATTCAGTTATTGGTGTTATGAAAGCTGGAAACTATGGAACTATAATATCCTTTGATGTGGATGTCCCCACATACTCAGGAGTTGTGTAACATACAAGGGAGTAGTCACCACTGTGGGCACATGCTGGTGAACATTCTGCATACCATCTGCCTAACTACACAGTTCACATAGTACTTGGTCAGCTCATGGAGGTGTGCTGTCTATATTATAATTAGCTTCTGTATTTGCTTTTAAAACTTAACTAATCCCCCCATGATTTTTGTTAATCTACTGTGTCTCCATGGCTATGGCAGCAATCCTTTCTGTGTGTTGATACTATATGTATTGTAGCAATAGCACACGTGGATTCAGTGATTGTCCACAATCTGCAGTCCTCCACAAAGCTGGTTAGACAAAGTATGTGTAAGTCAGTTTTGACATCTGAGAATTCAATTTCAATAATGAACAGGAAAGGACCTAGCACAGATCCCTGAGGTACAGACTTAATCAGTGGTCTCTAGATATAGATAATAGTGCTTGAAAAGTTGAGATATTTCTGCATATTATTTATTATTTACACATATTTATCTGTCTCATATGTGATCCAGTGGTCTACCCACTTGGTGATGTAGGTGTTTATGGCCACTAGTAACAGTTTCTCAATAATGCCTCAATGTGGATTTGTGTCAAATGCCTTGGCCAAGTCAAGTTACTCAGGATGATAGTATTGTCATCATGCATGACCTTGTTGACCTTCTTGAGGACATCGAACAAATGTAACAGACATGATGTAGCCTGAACAAATCACACGTGTTTGGTGCACAGTCAGAATATTACCTGTGTCCTTTTAGAGAAGGTCCATGATGACTTTTCTGTCTACCTGACAGATGAGAAAAGTCGGGATGGGTCTATACCTGCATGCATTAGGTGATATTCCTCCCCAGTCAGAATGATGCATGTTGATGTATACCCGTCTACTAGAACATAAGCTGTCTGACAGCTGTGTTGAAGTATGGATTCAACTGTGTCTGGTAGGTCCATGTTTTGAGTCTTGCTATATAGGCTACCATTAATGTAGTCAGGGCCCATTGGTTCTGTGTTATTGGCAGTAGAAAATGCACAGATGAGCTGCAGTCCTTCGAATAAAAACTGAGTAGTGTTTGCATGCATACTTTGGCTGATGGCTAGCAGCGACAGTAGGTGATGTGGCGACAAACTGTCAGCTAGCAGATTGTCTATTTCCTCCAGCTGGGTATGTCTGTTGGCATCCACATACAGATCTGTGCTTAGTTGTGTATTCCCCTTAACATTTCACATTTATTGGAATAAATGATTTGGGAAAAGACCTGCAAATATAACCTTGGTCATTCATTACATTCCACACACTGGTACTATGTGCACAGTCATACAACTGTACCAATGGCACATACTTATATCAGTTGGACAACATATGCCCATATGTGCTGCATGGGCAAAGTGTGTCTGAGTGGCCTGATGCCATATCAGGACACATTAGAGATCAGTATTTTGTGATTCATGCAGAACATTTCCTGACACAAATGCTAATAGTCTTACAATGGTGCTGCTGACCACCTCAACAATCTTTGTGTACAGCAACACAACTGCTCATACAATGAATTCCACAAGGTTGCAGTTGCATCAAAACATGTGATACATTGGTTGTGTATATCACAGCATAACAACATTTGTATGAAGCAAGACTTATGTGACTATGTAGTCAATATAACTTGATAGTGATGTCTTTCACAGAACATTTAATAATGCTACGTAGGCACATGCACACCTGTGCCATACTGCAAGTGTCACTGTGATGGCAGAATGTGAACTGTGGAGAAGGTTGATCTGCTCCACTACAAAAACACATACCCTAATACACCACCGATATACATAGCAAAGCATCATACCATGTCAACAGTTCTCAGGAGGCATATTACTACAGCTGTTATAGAAGGAGAATGTACTGCAAGGGCAGCAATGGCCATTAATACATTAGCTCCCATTACAGACTGGAATAACCTCTTGTAGCCACATTATACATCCACTCCTCAATATAACACATGTGAATGACAGCAACATTGACATGTCAACCATTCTTAGGGTCATAGGACATTATTAGGATAATGGCCAACATCACATGAAATCCTAGCCATTATTATACCAAGTAAAAAAAAATCCCTATATCTGTATGATGGCATATGTGTACAGTTTCTGGATTGCATTACATCCCACCACTGTCCATATGGGACATGTGCACCATACCATGACAGAATTAGCAATTAGATATGGGTCCTAATGGAGAGATGAAAAGTCAGAAAGCAAAGGAGAGCAGTAGTGCTGAAATTGAATTCATCCTCAAGTCTTGGTGAGTACCTTTGCGAGGTGGACCCTGTTTTTCACAAAATCTCACTAAGGAAATGCTGATATATGGACTGTCATCATGAACAGAAGTAAGTCAAAAACAAAAAAAAAGATAGCTGGGTGCACAAGACCCAGGATAAAAAAAGTGCCCAATCCTGGTAGGCACACTGGTGCCAGGACTGGAAAAAAATGACAGTGTAGAATCCTCAAAATACAGAAACATTCCTGTAATGGGGCCAGGCCAGACCCAAGGTGAGGATGGCCTCCCTGTTGTAGAAGGAAGTAGCAGTCCACAAAAATCACAAAAATTGATAGGCCAAAGACGAGCCATAAAGACAATAGAGTGGACTGCTGAGGATAAGAAAGAAATTATGTATTGTTACTACTATGTGAAAAGCCCAGAATTTCCAGACAGAAGATATACAAAATGATTAAGAAAGAAATTAGAGGAAAGAAAAATACTTCCACAGGAAAAACTGTCAGAAGCTTCAAATAAAAATTTGTGTTCATTAGTACAACAGATTTTTGAAAAACAGACAATAGATCAAGAAGCTTTGATCTGTTTGGAAAAAGAAGCATTTGAGGAAGAGTGAAAATATAAACAAAACCTAGAGATATTTGAAAAATATAAATGGGAAAGAAGCAGAGATTTGATATAGTGCAATATTTATGCAAAGGAGAAAGCCAAGTTAACTAATACAGAGAAGGCAGCCCCAAAGATATTCGAAGAGAAATACAGGCAAAGGCATCCAGATATGGAAAATTTCACAATAAAAAAATTAATATCACAAAGATGGAATGTGGAAAAGAAGATTAGTAAAGCAGAAGTTAAAGAAATAGAAGTTGAAATTATGGAGTGCCTGGGAAGTGAAGGATTTAATTTAGAAGATCTAACACAGACTACATCACAGCATGATGCAGCGAGTCCCCAGAATAAGGAGAAGCAAGAAGATCAGGATACATCTGAAGAAGAAATATGGACATGGGAAAGGAAAAGAGATTTAATATGGTGTAATATTTATGCAAAGGAGAAAGCAAAACTAACCAATACAAAAAGAGTGGCACCAAGGATATTTGAAGAGAAATACAATCAAAGGAATCTGGATATGAAAAACTTTACAATACAAAAAATAAAAAGACTAAGAGGAAAAGCAGAAAAAGAGATTAGCACTGGAGAAGTCAAAGAAATAGAAATTGAGATTATGGAGAACTTGCAAAGAGAAGGATTCAGTGTAGAAAATCCAACACAGAAAGCACCACAACAGGATAGAGCAATGGATATCCAAATTAAGGGTAAACCAGTGGAACAGGAAGCAATTGGTCATGTGCCATATCAAGATATTTTGGAGCCTTCCACAGGAAACCAGTATAAATGTTCACTTGAAGCTAGACAGCAAGGAAAGTGTCTTGCATACAGAGAGACACAAAGTCATAAAATATCAGGATCTGCAAGCAGAAACAACAGCAATGTGGAAGAAAGATACCAAGACAGTTCCAATAGTAGTTGGATCAACTGGTCTTATAAAAAATAATTTAAAACAAAGCAGTGTTAAAAATTTCTCTGTGTGGAAGATATATCTAGTTAATCACTATATATTAATCTGATCAGATAATGGTAATAGAAATAGCAAACTTAAACTTGTCCTAAGTAAAAAAAAAATTTAAAAAAAAATATATAATTTGAAATATTGTGCAGAATTGCTAAGTATTCAAAAGTAATCCAAGCAGGGTAGGCAGTCTATTTCCAGTCAAATATCATTTATTTTTCTGACTTAGGATGAGTTTAAGTTTGCTATTTCTACTACAATTATCTGATCAGATTAATATACAGTGATTAACGAGATATATCTTCCACACAGAGAAGTTTCTTACACTGTTTTGTTTTTGGACACACTATACTTGTTTGGTGGGTTGTTTGAGGCTTCAAAGATACCACAGAGATTACTTGTTTTTGGTTGATAAAAAAGAATTTACAACCATATTTAGATATGGTACCAATACATGTAACCCCGTACAAAATTACAGAAGGAGTCATTACTGGGCACATTGCCAGTGCTGTGAAGAGCACTTTTGGGTGACATAAAAACTGAAACAATACTAATTTCATGAACTTTAATCGTACTTTGACTTAGGAATGGGGTCCATTCCTGTCATAGTATTAGAAACGCAAAAGATTTTGAGAAATTAAAAAAAGATAGAATTAGTTATCACAAATGCAGTGGTCTGGAGATGGTTTGCAGAGGCTCATGGAAGGACTCTGCTTCATGATGTGTGTATGCATATTTGACATGAGGACATCCTCCATTCCTCTGCAGAAAGGATGTCTTGTGGTCATAAATAGTTTATATCAGAAATGTATCATAAATTGTCTAACCTTAAAAAAGTATTTATACTGCTTTCCCTGCTTGCATGCAGTTAAGCAATGACCAAATGCAGTCCTGTGCTTCACTGATGATATGGCAGTCCTATTGCTTTACTTTACATTTGCATAAGCACATCAAGCAGAGCGGTGTGGCAGTCAGCACTTTGGATAGCACTGAGTGTAAGAAACAGACTTGCTGCTTAGCTGACTCTGTAGCAGTAGGTATAAGTGCATTGAGATATTTTTTTTGAGACCAGATGATACAGGGTTTTCAAATCCAGCTGTATCTAATACTTTTAAATATGTATTCATAATGTAATGAAATAATTTTATGTGTTTCCTTATCACAGCGGGTTTAAGAAGTATTGTGTGGAGGTAACCACACATGCCAAGGGCCACAGAACATTTAGAGCCATTAGCCATCTCTCGGCATTGGTGCACAATGCCAAACCCCCTGCAAAAACAGAGGACAAAAATTGAAGGGCTTAATTAGGGCATTTTTTTATTTATGTGAGTGGTGTTTGATACTATTATTTGTACAGACTAAAGGTGTTAAAATGGGGTAGATAGAAAATTGGTAAAATGGGGGGGTAAGCAGGGAGAAGATTAAAGGGAAAGCAATATAGGAATGTGCAGGAGGGAGGGAGGAAAGACCCTTAGTTATCTACTTCTTCTTTTTAAACAGTGTAAAATGAAACAATGTATAGAATGTTGGCTGAATTTGGACTGTCACCACAACAAGAGAGGTGACAACACTGCAATAGTGTTGTATAGCCAATTGGACCAAATCAACTATGTCGAGGAGCACATGTGTGAAGTGGAGAGCTATGTATTGGATGATCATTGTTTGTTGCAACAGGTGTCCATTTATGTTTTTTTTATTTCTGTAAGAGAGGAATGTTGGGTAAGAAGCGTAGGTATTTCTGGGTCAGATAAGCAGGGTAGGTGAGGGAACAGATGCAGATAAACAGATAAACAGGACAAACAAGGCAAGAGATGGGAATAGTGAGGGACACAACAGGCTCGGGGACACCATGATTGAGGACAGGGAGGGGACATTGGATGCCTGCATCCATCAAACATGGAAGCAGTGAAAATCCAGTCCTCACCCGCAGAACTGTCATCACTGTATCCTTACTCCACTGGCTGTTGGAGTGCTTAACATCTTTGTTTATGCACCACAATAGTAAGCATCCTCTCCATCTGGCAAAGGTGTGCACCAATGGTGCTCTCTACAACCTCACACACCAAGCCTAGCATCTCCTTCCGATAAGAAAATCACCTCTGTCAATACTCCAGGAGGGTACCACTACACTAACTACTGGGGTAATGTTATCTGATTTGAAGGGCCCAGGTAGTGCAGGGACAGCAGAGGCAGTATTGCCATGTTGGGTCCCAGATGTGCTGGATGTTGGTGCAGAAGCCAGTGGAGCAGCAGCAGGCTGACCATAGTTGTTGGCCTACCCTCCTGTGCTGTAAAGCATTTTGTGAGTTGTCAGATACTGATGACATCAAAACATTGTGCCCACACATATAAAAATAAAAAAAGAGAGATAGGATTGGGGTAAGAGAAAAAATAGATAATTAGTACCATCATATGTGACATACAATAAATTAGTAGAATATAAACACTTTGTTCTACTTTTACATTTAAGTATACTTTTAACAACTACAAACTATAACTGATTATTGCTCCAAGTAATTCTTATGATATGCATATATTGCACATATGCTTGATCAAATAATACAGATTAAAAACAGCATGGCATGTATGTCACCTCTGTTGAAATTATGTAATATTTTTAAATGATTTTATTATATATTTTTTGCTTGTGGTATTTGAACTAACAAAGTCTGACTACATTATTACAATTGACTCCTGCAGTTGACTAGTGCTACAGACTGAAGCATGCATGCTTGATTTTACAGTTAAGATATGCATTCTTAATTTGCTACTTCTGCATAGAGGAGCAATACTTTAGATAAAATAATACTTATATTGTGCTGCATACATACCCTTTACTTCCCCCACTCTTTCTAAATGCTCAGCATGGGCTTTCCTGCACATTATTATGTCCTGGTTGGCTGTAAAATGAAAAAGAGAGAACACAAGAAGAGCATTATGCATACCAGTATTGCCTATATGTAGCTTTCTATCTAATTTAAATTCTCTTTATCTGTATACTTACACAACTGTGGAATGTCAGCAGTCCTAAATGTATCCATATACTGATTGAGAGTATCCCACATGTGCCATCTCAGGTCATTAAAGTGGTTCATGCAGTGGTCTCCAGTACCAGAATGCCAGTCACACTAGAGAGCCTTAGCCAGATTTATCCAAGACTCAGATTTGTACTGAAACTTCTTATAATCCCTCTACAGCAACCTTTGGTTGTGGTGCTTTGCAAGGAGTCCAATAATAATTATGGGCTCCTCCACGCCCTACCTTTGAGCCCTAAATTGGGCACCTTCCCTTATACCTCCAGACATGTCAACTTAGAGAAAACAGCAACAGTTAAGAGTGTTCTCCCACCAATTCGTGTTATCTCATTTAAACCTAGTGCTCAAACAAACTATGATGTTTATATGTTTATATGTCTGTATGACATTAAGTGGAGAGTAACAGTGTCAAACAGACAGGAAAGCAGTTTATGAACTAAGAAGAGCAATGTGACAATTGGCATTAGTTTTTGGTTTGGATGCTGCTGTACCTGTTAGTTGATTTAACTTTGCAGACATGTATTGGGGTATACATTTTATGACCTGTCATATTTTTGGTGTGGCTTTACACACTGATAAAATTAAATTGTACAACATGGAATTCAAACCTTTGTAACACAGACAAAACATATTCTTCCACATGGATGATTTTTTTGTCCTTTCCACAGAAGATTTATATATATATATATATATATATATATATATATATATATATATATATATATATATATATATATATATATATATATATATATATATATATATGGATTCCATGCATTTGGTCGAATTACACTTAGTCGAAAATGATACCAGGCATTGCACTTCACTGAAAGCTCACTTGACTGAAAGCTCACTTGGTTCGAAGTTCATTTGGTCAAAAATGGAATATAGACCCGCCCCCCCAACAGTGCAACTCTGGAGTGAGAATATTAAATAAGGGGGGGAGCACAGCCCCCCACAATGGAGGGGGGGGCGTGTGGGGCACATGTATTCACTATTTTAAGAAGGTATATCCATTAGAAATGCATTGATATATATATATATATATCTTTCGTAAAAACGATTGGCATAATGCCCCCCACACCCCCCTTATTTAATATTCTCAGTCCAGGGTTGCACTGCAGTAGGGCAGGGGCTATATTCCATTTTCGACCAAATGAACTTCGACCAAGTGAGCTTTCAGTCAAGTGAAATGCCTGGAATCATTTTCGACTAAGTGTAATTCGACCAAATGTATGGAATCCATATATATATATATATATATATATATATATATATATATATATATATATATATATATATATATATATATATATATATATATATATATATACAGTAAATACACATGACAAAGTGAGGATATTAACCATGTATGTGTGAGACATGACAAGGTCTGGTTTATACACTCGTGTGTATGATTATCATTGAAGTTTGAAGTCCATCCAAGGCCAGAAAAAACAATTATAATTGCAGAAACATAATTGTTAGTATACCCTCATTCACATGTTAATTCATATGAGCTCCAGTGCTATATATACTTATTGTTGTTTATAATTATTTATAATATATATATATATATATATATATATATATATATATATATATATATACTATTTATAATTATGTTTACATTGTCTTATATTTTTTAAAAGTGAGTAGAGAAGCATTACTTTGCCTCTGTAACTGTGTAATTGTACAACCATAATTGTACTAATACAAATGTAATATATCTTTGATATCCTGTGTATGCTCAATGCACATGCTATAGATATTTATTCCTATGTGTAAATATTTTTCTACTGTTCAATTTTATATAAACTAAAGTGGAACATCAGTAAGAAAAGTTTAGGCTTAGCTGGATTAGAACACAGGCTCACTTATACTTTAACTCTTAATTTGCAACTCCTGCCATAACAACTAGACAGCAGGTGTATATTTTCACATTCATTACTATATATGTGTGCTGACTACCGTGCAATGCACTTTACATTTTTACATGGTGGCAAACCATACAGCATGCAATGTATCCATTTTGAAATCATCTACTGTCTGCTTGTTGTCTTCAGGTGTTCTGAACCTGAATGTGTTATGGAAGATTGCGGAATGCCACACAAGGCTGCTTAGTGGGTTGGCATGATGGTAAGCATAAAATGCAACAATGTATCCTTTTTGAAACTGACTACTTTCTGCTTCTTGTGTGGGCTATTAGACCATGTTTGTGATACATAAATGTAGCAGGCAAAGCTCACCTTGTTTTATCCTTCTAAGCAGTGTTTATTAGGTTTCAGCCTTAAAAAACAAATGGGGGTCTTGAACCATGATCTACAGGTAGTATATAGATTGTGCTTCACTGTGTTTACCAGGTTGCTGCACACACTCTTCATTCATGGCTGTAATTTATGCAGTCTTTATCATACAAGTAAATTAATATTAAATTCGATGTATGTATCTGTTTCACTATGTCTGTGCAAAGCCATGTGCCATGCAAATATTACTATTTCAAAAAACATAAATTGTAGCACACATTACAGACTTTTACAAGTCTGGAGTTGAACTGTCATAGCAATGAACCCACAAAACACAGTAAGAGTGTCTTATTCCTCTTTGCCACAGAAACAACTTTGCAACAGGAATGCAAATCATTGTGGATACAAACAAGTCTCATTTCATCTACTGTATTAACAAGACATGTAATACTTGTATACTCTCAGTTGTTTGTACATGTTAATTACATATTTAGTGCAATGATTGATAGCACAGCCATTTACGATTATCGTTTGCACTAATGCAGCTCTGTCTTCACTTTGTATTGTGTTCATTCTTCTCTTATCTGCACAGTAATCTTAGACCTGCAATCTGTAAGGCATTTTGTATCATTGTCCTTAAAATGTATGAGAATACTAAATGACAATAATATATAGTTTTCAACAAAGACAGGGAAGTTTGGATATTACTGAACATAAACTGAGAAATGTGTGCTGCGCAATTCCATTTAAAAACTTGATAGATTACTTCTGCAGTTTGTAAATGTAACCTGGGTGACACACCCGCTGAGGGTGAGGGAGTTTGAACTGTTGTGTTTTCCTTCTCCCTACCAGTAATCATTAGCAACTAACACTGACGCATTGTCTGCACTGTTTACACCTGTTACACAGAGCCAAACGTTTGGGATTCAACAATTAAAATTAGTTCATATCTCATTTGCATCTTCACCATGCTCACAGGCCTGAATCTTCACTATGAAAAGGTAACCATGTAGCTAGGGAACCTGAAGGTGAGGAGAGTTGTGTATGTGGAAAACACAAACAAGACTGCTATCAGTTTGATTTATCTGCACAGAAGACTTCTGAGCTTGATAAGGTATGACTGAATTTACTAGATTTGCTCACATTATTAGGAAAAAAAAAATATATATATATATATATATATATATATATATATATATATATATATGCACATATACATTAGCGAATGCAACTGATCTGTATACACTTCTTAGATGTTTACTGATGGCATCGGTATTTTTGTCATGGCATTTTACTTTCTCAGATGCTCAGCCTTAGTAACTTGCATCACAAGTGTTATTGTTGCAACTGTTTCTCTTACATTATTCTATGTTATTTCAGTGAAATGTAAATGCCCTATATTGTCAATAACACAGGGGTGTTAAGCTTCTAAGATGGACCATGGGCACCCCTACAGGAGTGCTAGGTACAGGTAGAGATGACTGGCAATAGTATAAAAATGACTTTTCTGTGGTAACTGTGAACACACTTTGTGAGAATTTTTTGGAAAGCACTTATACAATTCACTGATGTATTATTCCTTGCTTGGTACAAACTGTCATTTGCCTGTTGTTTTGGGGGTGGGGGACAAAGTTCCATTTGTGTGTTGCCACAACCAAAACTATTTTTAAAGAGTTTTGCTTTTGTTAGTCCTTGTTTTGGATGAAACCTTTGTTTGTGTGTGACTGCAATATGTTACAACTGCATACACATTTTAAATTTTAATACCTGTGTTTCTTCAGTGGGTGATATTGAAAAAATAAAAATAGGAGTATATATGATCAGGACTTTTATTTAAGTGTAATATCCTTCTTTTTTGTTTTCTGTCACCTAGGATTATGGCACCCAAGCATCCTAATCCCTGCAAAGCCCCCCTTCAGTGACCCTGAGAATAATGTAATGGTCCAAGAGAGGATGTGGGGATTTGTCTGCAGAATGCAGATTTGGAACCAGATACTGAATGACATTAATGCTATGAGGGGGTACAGCATGACTTATGATCAGGTTATCATAAGGCCACTGATATGATTTCATCAGTGCTGTAGGTGGGTACAACAGGACTTATGATCAGGTGTATCATAGGGCCATTATATGACTTCATCAGCCTGGAGGAGACCAGATGCAGTAGCTCACAGACAGCTGGCTACTGGGGAAGGGCCTGCTACAGAGCCACCACTGACACCAAATGAAATGATCCTGTCCACTCTCAGGGATCCAGAGAGCTCAGTGGAAAGTGCACAGCAGCATGTGATTGATGTTGGTGCTGCTGTTTCAGGAGGAGTTTTCAGGAAGGCTTACATATGTCAATTTTAACAATTTCTTGTATAGTAAAACACTGAAAGTAATAGTTAAGTTGGTTTAATTATTTTGGGGGGGAGGGGGCTTATTTATAAATTGATACAATTAACACATTCTGGTGCATTACACAGGGGCTTGGGGGTGGACATGTCAGCCAAGTTTCCATTAAAAGTATTGTTAATGGACATATATAAAGGCAAAAACTTGGTTCCCCCATGTTATTGGTATTGTGATGATGGTGTCCTTACCTTTTGCTCACCTTCTTCCAGGACCATCCTCCCTAGCAAGTGTGGTGTCATCTGTAAATGGTAAGCCAAGCATTTTATTTGAGTACCGATGAGCATTCAACTGTTATATGCATTTATCCTTATGTGTGAGGTAGGTCTCAGGAGTGTGGGTGTGTGTATTGCTGTACCATCTGTGATAGTGGCACCACTGTTAGTTTGTTAGCATATATTAAATTGTGGTAGTGTAGGTAGTAATTTATTTTCTGTGTTTGTTGCTTATTATCACAGGTGATCGGGGCAGTGGAAGTGTAGGGCTCTTACCACCTAATGTCAGAGTATCTGCAGACACTGACGATGGTGGCCAAACAAAGGCACAGTCAGAGGGTGCAGTGGTTGACTCTGACACTGCGGTTGACTTTCAGACATCTCCTGTATTTCCATTGGACACAGCCAGTAGGCCTGCGTATACCTATCCCAGTGAGCCCTCAGATATTGGACATGTGGACCATGAGACACTTGATCAGGGTGGTGTGGTTACTGTGGCTTCAGTGCCTGTTGACTCTGGCCATAGCCAAAGTGTGGGTGAGGTGCCATGTAAGCAGATTGTTAGGTATGCTCAGAGGAGGCCTGCTGTCCATCCCCCATCTGATCCTGGTGTGTTTTTCCATGACCCTCAACGTATGTTTAGGGATGTCATGGAGCCACAGACACATTCCAATAGGGCCTCCACGGAAATGCTTAAGGTTGTAGATGTGGCACAGGCTGACATCCATGACTGTCTCCACCATGTTGCAGATTCAATGGATCAGATGAATGACATGTTGGAAAGGGTGGTGTCTGTGATGGAAGTTGGCTAGGAACGGGACAGCATCCACGCAGATGTAGATCAGCCACATCATCTAATATTAACCAATGTGGCCATTTAAATTCATGATCCCATAGTCCCACTACTTCCACTGCTCCTTAAGTGGTTGAGATGTCCACACCCAGATGTGGTAGGCCATGGAGCCGTGGTCCAGAGCATACTCATGAGGAGAACTCTTCTAGTAGACATCAGTCTTATTCAGGTAGCAGGAGTATATCTGACCATGGTGAGGGATGTGCCAGTGTAACTCCTGTCAAAGCCAGTTCTAATGGTCAGGGATGCTGACAATGAACTGTTACCTCTACCATGCATGGCTCACACCTGTCCAACATACCAGGACATAGAGCTAGCACAGAACTTGACTGTGTTCTTGAGGACACTCACACATACATTTTGTCTTGAGTGCCCATACAGACACTCACACACACACACACACACACACACACACACACACACACACACACACACACACACACATACACACACACGAAACAGGTACATGGGTCAGTCATGAAGGTTATAGCTCATTCCGTCTCAGTGGTCACTTGCTACTTTATCCAAATGTCTATGCTTGCCTGTTTCTCTTACTTACTCACACACACTCATAACCTTTTGTGTCAGGCTTGGCCTCCTGCACCCCTCCCTCCCCACACACAACACCCTGTGCAGATGATGATAACTATGCTACATCCTTGACTTTCTATCTTTTAAATTAGGGATACACAAGTCTTTCATCTGATGCTCAGAATGAATAGCTGACTTAATGTTTAGTATATCTGTGTTTGTGATGCTGTTTTGTAAATTGTACTGCTTTAGCATCGTCGCCTCACAGCAAGAAGTTCTCCCATTTGATTCTCGGCTGGAGCGCCTTTTGTGTGGAGTCTGCATGTCCTCCCCACAGTCGACTGGTGTTCAAAAGACATGCGCAGAATGGGCATGCCTTTGTTGAAGGTTGGCATCAAGCTGGCACCTCAGCACTGTAAAAATCTACTGTCAATCATTAGCGGACCGGCGTTCCGCTGTGGCAACCCCTAACAGGGAAAACCGAAAGAAGAAGAACAACAACAACTGCTTTATTACAGGTTTTTGTAATGTGTACTGTGAAGATTGTGTGAAGGTAGGTGAAGGCTGCCAGCCTAGCCAGATAGAATTTTGAAGATAATTCTGTCATCTGTAAATATTAATGTAAACCACAGGCTTGTTGTCTTAAATGGTAAAAATAGTGTTATATGTAGAACTGGAAAAAATGTAACAACAGTGCACTCTACTAACCAAGTGAAGCACTTTGTGATCCTTTGATGTTAAAACTCAGAGTCAGTAAGTCTTGAGTGAGGCATCCTGCCTATTGTTTTAAGGCCAGAGTTAATTGGCCAGACTTTGCATTCATAAATGTCCTTTATTGCTCTGGTTTCTGCCCAGAGGTGAAAAATGTAAATGTAGTTTCTGTTAGCCTGGAAACCCAAGGAAGTGTGAAGAATGGTGTAATGGAACCCAGGGAAGTGTGAAGAATGATGTAATGTGAACCAGGAATGTGATTTTAAAACAGAGAGAATTAGAGAGCATTAGGCATTTTTGTCTTGATCATCCAACTCACCAGCACTGTCTTGCTCTATATGTAAGTTTATCTTAGATTTGTGTGTTCTCTTAGAAATAGCTAGAAACTAGAAAGATTAGACTGTGTTTTTCTGTGATGTAAGAATTGTACTACTGAATTATTTTAAGTATTTCTCTGTGATCTCTGAACTCTTGACTAGCACTGTGTAGTAAAAAGTATTATTTTGTGTTTTGACTGTTATTAAATATTTTTAAATCCTTTCAACTGTGGCTGTTTTTGTAGAGATAATTTAAGCTCTTTAGAGTACTTGCATGCCTTTGGTAAATTGTACAAAGCTACTTCAATAGCTTTAGCCCTGGGCTATACTACCAATTGTATAACAATATTGCACAGTAATAATTGGACACCCTTTTAAAGGCCTTTGAGTAGCTGATAAATATTAATATTAGTGAGTGGTGGCAGCTGGTACTACTGTATAGTCTGGGAAAAAGAGGCACAGCTGGAGAACCTGTGCCAGCCTTCCCCAGGAGTGTCTGTGTGGTTGTATAAACTCTTCTCAAAGGGTGTGTGTGTGTGTGTGTGTGTGTGTGTGTGTGTGTGTGTGTGTGTGTGTGTGTGTGTGTGTGTGTGTGTGTGTGTGTGTGTGTGTGTCTGTGTGTCAGCTACTTGGGCAGGGACATGAACCACTGCTTGGACAGAGAGGGTGCTGGAGGTTTTAGCTTACTACTAGGCTGAGATCTGGACCCTATAGCTGTGCCAGTGGGGAGTCTTATTGGGGACCTGGAGAGCAAGGGAGCGACCAGCCCTGGAATGACTGTGATCTCTTTGTGCTCTTAAGGGAAATTGCACATTACTGTGTGTATTTGTTATCCTTTCCTCCTATTATGAGATGCCCCTCACTGGTGTTAGTGGTGAGGATTGAGGCTCCTTGATTGGTGGCCCAGGGCACAGGCATAACATGTACATCTCCTCAACCTCTTAGACCAACAAAGCAGAACCAAGATGTAAGTAAAAGTGGGACAAAGGCTCAACAATATGGAAACATTTTAATTTTTTTTTTGTCTTACAAACTTAGAAAGTTGATAGAATAACAAGCTTTGCATTACCATATGATTTTTCTGTTGGATATGAAGACTGAAACTGAAATGTGTGTCATTATTTTTCTAACTTCAGTCTTTAATGATTTGCCAATACAAAACTGTAAGGCCAAGCTGTGAACATTCTCTGAGAATCTGTACATTTGAGAGGTATGAATGTGTGAATCTTTGATGCATGAGGCCTATTAGTTGATAGAGGACACAGGTATTCACTTACGTCGGTGCTGTTAGATCTTGATGTCATTACTGTAAAATTCACCCTCCTTATACTTACTTAAATAACCAAGTAACAGTATGCAAGGATATGCCATTTAATTTCACATAAGTCACTGTTGTCACATATTGATGTCACTGCTATAAAAATCACCCACCTTATACTTACTTACATTAACAAGTAACAACATGCAAGGATATGCCATTCATATGTGTTCTTAGACATTTATTTTTATATTCCAGGTGTGACGACTGTGCCCTGGCCCACCAATCAAGGAGCCTCAATCCTCACCACTAACACCAGGGAGGTCATCTCCTAGAAGAGAAAAGGATAACTAATACACACAGTAAAGTACAATTTCCCTTAAGTGCACACAGAAATCACAGTCGGTCTGGGGCTGGTTGCTCCCTTGCTCACCAGGTCCCCAATAAGACTCCCCACTGGCACAGCTATAGGGTCCAGGTTTCAGCCTAGCTGGGCAAGCTAAAACCTCCAGTACCCTCTCTGTCGAACCAGTGGTTTGTGTCCCTGCCAAGTAGCTGACACAACACATACACACACTTTGAGATAAGTATTTATACAACTTCACAGACACTCCTGAGAAAGGCTGACACAGATTCTCCAGCTGTGCCCCTTTACCCAGACTATATAGTAGTAATTACTGCCACCACCCAGCTAATAATATCAGCTACTAAAAGGCCCTTAAAAGGGTGTCCAATTATTACTGTGCAATATTATTATCCAATGGTAATGTGACTATTCAGTTTAGGCTTATTGTAAGGGCTTAGACAGTAAACTCTATAAATATATAATGTACTCTAAAGCATAATTTATCTGTACATAAACCAGCCACAGGTAGAAGGTTGTAAAAATATTTAATAATACATAATTAAAACACAAGACAAAACTACTACACCACAGAGATATCTAAGAGTTCAGAGATCACACAGAAACTTAAAATAATACAGTAGGACACGTCTGATTTCAAAGAAAAATACCTAATTAATCTCTACTAGCTTTAACTATTCCTACAAGAAATCACAGTGCTAAAACTTACATGTGAGCATATGCAGAGTGCAGAGTTAGATATCCAAGATCAAAATGCTCTAAGTCTCTTGTGAGAAATAGTATTTAAACATTACTAACAAACTTGTCTGCTAGGTCCCTCCCAAATTACATCATGTTGACACTTAGGTTTTCCCAGGCAAACAAACTGCATTATTTGGCAATCTATCACCTGCTCAGAAACTTACAACAATAGAAGACATTTCACATGTATATGCTAACAGAAACCAGAGCAGTAAAGCACCATCCACATGTAATTTCTGGCCATAAACTTTAGCCTTAAAACAATGGGCATGAAACCTTCATCCAGATGCACTGGAGCTGAATTCTAACATGAAAGGGTCACAACATGCTTCACTGGGCCAGTAGAGTGCAATGTTGTCACATATGTTGCAGTTCCACATTTCACAGTATTCTTTAACATTCAAGAAAACATGCCTGTATTTTACATTTATTTACAAATGCCAGAATTATATATCAAATTCTATTTGACTAGGCTGGCAGCCTTCGCCCATCTCTCCCCAGTCGTCACACCAGGTTCAGCACCTACCTTGGACGTTTGGCAGTTGCAAGAGTTTTAATTTGAGGGTAACTCTGTCTGATGCTAGGAGTACACAGCCATTATATGGATAAGTAAAGGTTGTGACAGTTGCCTGGCATCAATGTTAGTGTATGTATGTGCGTAGCATGAAGGTTTTAGCCCTTTATATGGTGAGCATGTGTGTTATCTATTGCATCTTGGCCAGTGCGAGGGCATATTGAGCACACCTACATCTGCCTACACCCACAGCGGCTGCTGGTTCCCCCTCTGACTCCTTATCTGCATGTGGCTGTGATGACCTTGCCAATGGTGGTGGGATGTGTGGCCCTTCCCCTTGGTGTTCCTGCTGAAGCTGTTCTAAGGATAATATTCTGAAGCATGGCACAGACGGTGAATATTTCAGCACATTATTTATTTATTATTTTATTTATTTATTTAAATTTGTTGACCGGGAGTGTCCGACTGGACGTAGGTCCATTTTCAGCGGAGGCCCGCGGAGAAAAGCTCCACAGTTAAAATAAACAGACAGTATATACATTGGATTACATAGTGAATAACAATTTACATAGCAGTTACTTACAACATATTTACAGATGAAGAACATAGTACATCAGTAGACAACTAGAATCTTTATCTGTGAAGTGCATACCAGACATTAACAAATGTTACAAGAAGAAGAAGTTCGTGCTGTATAATAAGTACTGGCTTATGAGCATCTGAGCTTGCTATAATCAAGGTAGTTAGTGGAGTGGAAAGAAAGGTAGTGGTTGGATGAGGTGGATAATATTAGAGTGGGAGTTGCAAAGGCATAGCCAGTATGTTTTTAGTTGCGCTTTTAGTAAAGTTTTGAAGTGGGTGCATGATGGTATGGAGGTAATTGTGGGTGGGAGTGAGTTCCATAATTTGGCTATGGTGCAAGAGAATAGTGCTTCACCAGCAGAGTTATTGGCTTTAGTGATCTGCAAGTGATTTTTGCTGCTGGATCTTAGTGGTCTGGTGGTGCGATAGGGTTGGAGTAGGTTCTGGAGGTATGGGACTTTTAGTGGATGGTTTACTAGTTTGTGGGCGAGTGAGAATTGATACCACTGAAGGAGGTGAGGGAGTTCAAGCCAGCCCAGTTCAGCAAGTGAGAGACAGTGGTGACTACGGTAGGATGCCCCTGTGGCGCATTTGGCGATTTTGTTGTAGCAGGCCTCTAGCTTGTTTAGATCACATTGCCTTAGGTTGGTATATATTGGAGAGGCATAAAGTAGGGTGGAGATAAGGTGGGAATTTGCTATTGAAATCTTTGCTGCTTTGGTGAGAAATTGCTTATTTCTGTATAACGCTCCTAGTTTTTTGTGGACTTTTTTTTTATAGTCATGGATATGTGAATGTCAAATTTTAGTTTATTGTCTATTTCCACTCCTAGCAATTTGGTGTGTTCAATTGGGTATATAGTGGTGTTGTCTTTTGCCGTGATGTTAAAGTGAGAGTTGTTTTGAGTATGTTTGGTGGGTTGGAAGATGAGTAGTTTAGTTTTATTTGGGTTGAGTATTAATCGGGCATCAGATAACCATGTTTCAACAGAGGAAAAGGCTTCCTGTGTGACTTTTTGCAGTTTTGGTAGGGACTGGGCTGAGCAGATGATGGTCGAGTCATCTGCGTATTGTATGAGTGTGCCATATTTGGTGGCAGAGGCTAGATTATTGGTGTAAACAGAGAAGAATAGGGGTCCAAGGATGGATCCTTGGGGAACCCCTATGGAGACAGGTAGTTGGGGAGATATGTCATTCTGCCATACAACGGATTGTTGGCGGTCAGACAGGTAACTCTGAAACCAGTTGGTGACCGATTGCGAGATGGATAGGTTATTGAGGACAGAGATAAGTTGTTTGTGTGGGACCATGTCAAATGCTTTAGATAGGTCTAGGAAAGTAGCAGAGGAGAGATAGCCATTGTTTTTATGCTGAAGGATGGTGTTAGTAAAGGAGAGTAAGGCAGTGGTGGTGCTATGGTTTGGTTGGAAACCATGCTGAGTACTGGAAAGGAGGTTGTTAGTAAGGAGGTAGTCTGAGACCTGAGAGTGTATGCATCTCTCTAGTATTTTGGAGAGTGGAGAGAGAATAGCTATGGGGCGGTAATTGGTTAGTTCTGTGGAGGATCCACCTTTGTGGAGGGGAATTATATGTGATACTTTCCACAGTGTGGGAACGTAACTTTCTGACAGAGATCGGTTAATCAAGATGGATACTGGGTAGGCCAGAGCATCAGCTGCGATTTGTAGGTATTCACTTGGGAGGCTGTCTGCTGCTAATTTGGTGGGTTTAAGTTTAGTTAAGAGTTTTTTATGTTGGAGGTAGGTACAGGAGAAAAAGAGAAGGTAGTGGGGAGATTACTAGTTGAAGGTGTGGGTCGGAGGGGAGGGGGGTTGTGTTGTTTAGCTAGTGATAGTATGGTTTGGGTGAAGTGTGTGTAGAATGAGGTAGCAATATTTTCTGAGGAGTGAGGGATGTTAGGAGGAGGGGTACTGACTTTACCTGGGTGGAGGATGGAGTTTATGGAGGACCAGAATTGTTTGGGGCTGTGTTGTGAGGAGACTAGGGCAGACTGGTAGTATTGGGATTTGTCCTGTTTTATTAGCTTTTTGACTCTATTGCGTAGTTCTAGGAATTTATGTCTAGCTGAAGGGGTTTTGGTTTTGCGCCAGGCTTTATCCCTGTTTCTCATTTCTGACTTAGTGGTTTTCTGTAGCCATGGGGAGGGTTGTGCTTTGGTTCTGGAGAATCTTATGGGGGCATGGTAATTAAGGATGTTCAGGAAGGTAGTATTAAAAAATTCAACTGCATCATCTAGACTGAGGTACTTTAGAGGATGCCAGTTACATTCTTTGAGGGATGAGATGAATGTGAGTGGGTTAAAGTTTAGTTTTTTACATATTTGATGGTAGATGACAGGTTTAGCTTGGTATAGGTATTTTTTGAGTAGGAATGTTGGGGAGTGATCACTGAGGCTATCTGATAAGCAGCCTCTTATATATGACTGGGGGCTCTTACTGACTAGTATCCAGTCCAGGGTAGTGTGCTTGGTGGAGTTTTTATTTATCCTGGTTGGTGACTGGACTAGTTGAGTGAAGCCATGAAGGTGTACATGATGGGTTGGATTGTTGCCAGAACAGGATTGCCAGTCAATATTGAAATCACCTAAGATGATAGTTTCTTGGGGGAGATGGTGGGTAGACCAGCTGAGGAGGTTTTCTAGGGGAGGGATGTTTTGGCCAGGTGGGAAGTAGCATCCAATTATGTTGATGGTTTTGTTTTGGTTAATTTTGAGGTTGGTATATATTATTTCTTCATTGCCTATTTGTGGCACTGATGATTTTAAGATCTGGATGTTTAGATGCTGTTTAAATATTATAGCTATACCACCTCCTTTTTTGTTTAGCTGGTCTACTCTTGGTATGCCGTAACCTGTAGGGAGTATTTGCTCACTGGTAATGTGAGGTTTTAGCCAGGTTTCTGTCAGGATGACTATATCTGGGGAGTACAAGTCTATGGTGGCATGGAGTTCATGGACTTTGTTGGATATACTTTTAATATTTAGGCATAGTAGAAGGAAGTCACTTGGCTTTCTATTGGTTGTAATATGAGAGAAGTTGTGGTTTCTAGTCTGATTATGAAGATTGGGGTTGGAGATGGTAGGGCCAGGGTTGGGGTGGATGTCTCCACTTAGGACTAGTTTTGATAAGCATGAGATTATATGGATAAGTAAAGATTGTGACAGTTGCCTGGCATCAATGTTAGTGTATGTATGTGCATAGCATGAAGGTTTTAGCCCTTTATATGGTGCGTATGTGTGTTATCTATTGCATCTTGGCCAGTACAAGGGCATATTGAGCACACCTACATGTGCAGGGACTGTACTGCAGAACTCCCCCCTAGATGTATCAGGGCATTGGAACCCCATAACTTCATCCATCCAAACACACACTTTATGATATTTCTTATTTGAGTGTGTGCCTCATTATAGCATTCTTCAGTTGGTGTGTGTGCATTTCTGATGGGTGTCATCAGCCACGGTTCGAGTATATTACCTGCACCCCCCAGTAAATGACCCTGTGGGATATGCCCCTTACAAAACATCTGATACAGCTGAGAGTTGTGATAGATATGTAAATCATTGTAACTGCTCGGGTTACCTAGCACACGTATTCATGATGACTCCCTTAGCATTACACATGACCTGGCAGCTAATAGAGTGGAAGTCCTTTTTGTTTATGTACACCATTTCCCATTCCCTGGGTGGTGCTTTAATTTCGATGTGTGTGCAGTCTATGGTACCCAGGACTTCAGGGTAGTGTGCTACAGGTTAGAACTCCTGCATAGTTGTGGCTCTGTCCTTAGGTGTATAGGGAAAATATATGTGGTCACCGGCATGTTGTATCATGGCATTCAGGAACTGATGTATGATACTTGATGTTGATGCCTGTGACACTCCCAGCATTTTCCTGTTGTTCTTTGGACGGTTCCTATAGATAATATTCTAAGTGCCACACATACCTTAGTCTCCACCGGTATTGGTTCCCCTCATTTTGCCCTTGGTCTCAGTTGAGTATGACAGAGGTTGAAGAGTTGCTGTAGTGTGTCTCTATCCACCCTGTAGTGCTCTACAATTTCTACCTCATGCAGATTGTGAGAAGTTAAACAGTGTCTAAACACCCATCTCCTTCTTGGTCCTGATCTATTAGCAGCAGCAGCAGCATAATCTTCAGCATGTTGCACATACACATGAATAAGAACAACAGCAGCCCCTAACATTCTTTCTATATAGACTAGTTTCTGTAGTTGTATTCCAATAGGTTTTGGAATTCACGGGGAAAACCAGCACTGAGTCTACAGAAATGTTTTATAGCTTGTTGAATAGCTCCTCTATCTTGAATTGGTTGATTAGCATGCAATTCATCTGCTTTTGTTGTAATTAGCATGCCATGATGTTTACCATGTTTGCGCGGCTCTACACACCATATAGAAATGCTTAATGAATGCAAAATAGTGCATTATCATGTGCACATCACTGCACAACATGCACATGATTTTACCAGACTGTGTAGGCTTTATTGAATCTGCACCATACTGTAAAAACATTAAGAATAGGTATAACATGACAATGCTTTAATATTTAAGGAAATTTTAGCCAGTTTAGAGAAATTAAAGGTAAGGTAATATAATGCAAGCAGGAACTGCAACATGAGGTAAGAGAAAACCAAGGCTATGACAGATCTAGATAGAGATTCAGGGGAGAGAAATTGGCTTGAAGTAAGTAAATGAGTGAAAAAGGAGCAGAAAGGAAGTGTAAGATATCAAAAGGTACTTGTTCGCATTTATAGATACAGTTTATCCTCGGGCTGAGCAAGAACAGAGCTAGAATTTAGCAAGGAAGTCTTTCACAATGGTTTTAAAGGACTGGAGGGAGGGTATTAACCTAATGGATACAGGTAAGGAGTTCCAGGTTTTAGCAACATGTTATGAGCATGGACCATGCGCAGCAGATTTGATATTTATGTGGACAGAAAGGAGTTTTTGGGCATTGGATTGTAATGACAGATTGGGAAGATGATATTTCATGCTGAACAAGCAAACTGATGCTGAATAATGATAAGTAGCAGTGTGTGTGTTAGTTGATGGGGTAGTTCTATACAGTGGTGGTATCTGAAGGGTATGTGCTGCAAATGTAGCCAATTTATTATAGCATTACTCAGGGTTTGCTATTTGTGATTCTTGAAGGTTAGTAAAGATGGGATTGCCATAAAGTAGTGATGGGAGGAGGCAAGTAGTGTAGTCTTAGTTGTGTTGGTGAGAAAGCTTTTGACTCTGTAAAGCATCCCTAGTTTTTGATATTTTTATGCAATTTTGTACATACAGGTCATATTTAAGATTATCATCCACTATCATCCCTAATAATTTGCTATGAGAAGTGACTTCAGTGATTGTATTATTAAGAGAAAGGATTTTAAATTGTGTTTTTTTTCATGAGAGAGGACTTTGGGGATGAAAAAAATGTTTTTTTTTTACTTTTTTTTGGTAGAACATTAGTTGTGAGTTACAAAACCATGTTTTCAGTGACTGTTAAAGCTTCCTGAGTAATTTTTTTGAGATGTGTCAGGTTGTGTGATGTGCATATGAGTATAGAGTCATCGGGCCTATATCACTTAAACAAATACTTATTATATCAAATACTTAATTGAAAAGTATTAACACCAATGTCCCTGGCAGACTCAGGAAATCCAACAGGGGGTGTTCAGAAGCCAGTATAGGATAAATATCAGTATCCCCTGTCGCAATTTCTCTACCTGACTTTTAAAACATGCACCAGACTTTTTTTCCTTTGTTTTTGCATTGGGGGGCAAGCCCCCCAATGCCCCCCCACCCAACCAAATTAAATATACTAACTCCGAGATCACACTACATTGAGGAAAAGAGTAAAGAAAGAATACACAATGAATATTCATGCCATCATTGGTAGGAATATTATTATATTTTATCCCATTGTTGGATGGCGGGATATATATCTGTATATATAGATATATACCTAGCATTCCAGGATGGCCAACTAAAACTTTTCGACAACATTAGCTTCAATGTTTAGGTGCTTCAGTGAATAGTGATTTTGACAACTCAGGTTCGATCATTAGGTATTCGATATAATAAACATTTGATTAAGTGATAATGACCCGAGTCAACTACGTATTACATTACAAAGGCCTGTTGTGTGGATGTGTGGAGGGTGTTGGTTAGAATGTTAAAGTGGAGGTGTCCAAGGATATAGACTTGTGGTACAGTGGTGGTGACTGGGAGGTATGGAGAGAGGGTGGAGTGCCATTTTACTGAGTGATACCTATTGGGCAAGTAGCTTTTCTACCACAGAAAGGTCAGCTGAGATAGGCCTAGTGAGGACTTTTGAAGTAGAAGTTTGATGTGACAAACTGTGTCGAAGGTTTTAGACAAGTCTAGAAATAAGGAGGACACTAGTTTGTCATTGTGTCTTGCTTTACTGACAGTATCTATAAAGGTTAGATGTGCTCCATTAGTAACATGGGAAGAAAGAAGCTGTGTTGTGTGTGGTATAGGAGTTCTTTCTGCAGAAATTTATAAATTTTTTAAATATATTTTTCAAGTATTTTGTAGAGGGGGAATAAGATTGCTATAGGCCTAAAGTTAGGGATGTCTGTTAAATTCCTTCTCTTGTGCAGAGGGATAATGTCTGATTTTTTTCCAGAGAAAGGGAATGTGGGATTCCTGGATTGACCTATTTATAAGGACTGAGATAGGATAGGCAATGCTATCAGCTGCTCTTTCAAGGTACTCACTTGGAAGGCTATCAGCTGAAATAGAGCATGGTTTGAGTTTAAGAGTAATTTTCTATAGGATGTGGACACAGATTTAAAGGTGAAACTGGATGCGGTGATATGTGGCATTTTTGGCAAGGCTGAGACTGGATATTGGGGAATCCTTAGTTAGGGATAGGTTTGTAGGTGTTTACTAAGCTAATGACCACAAGGGCATTTTTAAGCCTAGACATGCATCCCAAATCTCTGATGAGTCCTGATACCCTTGATAAGTGTAAGCATGGGTCTGGGAAATGAACCATTTACAGGTTACCTGTCTGCATCAGAGACTTAGGTACCAAACCAGGGATGAATTTCAGGTTTCTAATCCAACTGTCCAAGTTGCATTTGAATTGGATTAGGGAGGAACCCTGCTTTACATGGATGGGAAACATACCTCTCAACCTGGAAATATCAAAAATCTGGACAAGGCCCATGAAAAATAGGTACAAATCTGTATGCTGATTAACATCTAATTTGCATACATAATTACATAACCCCACCTACTCCAATGGAGTTGTGGGGTACCAACTTTCGAACACAAACTGAAGAACAGACAACTAAAATATGGCACCAGACGTTACTGCACATAGGATATAAACTTGCATTAGATATTATTCTGCATGTTTAATAGGACTGTATGTGAAATATTGTGAATGAGATGTTAATCTATATGTAATATAACTGCCTGTACAATACCTTCCAGAAGGAGATATTATCCTATGTATAATGTAAGTCTAAGAAAGATATAAACTTGCAGGGGATATTATTCTATATCTAAGTGTTTGTGAAACAGAACTGTGCAGTTCTGCAGGGTATATTATCTTACGTAACTTGTAAATATATGTGGGATGGCTACAGGACTAGAAATACATTTTCAGCATTTGCTGTATTATAAAAATATTTGAAAAAAATCCTCTTCAATCATATAATGAAGCATATTAATAATTATAGACTGCTCATAGACCCAGAATGGCACCTATCCAGGCCACATCACACTCAGTACATAGTACACTGCTACCAACACTGTTTACACTAAAATGAAGGATGGACATTACGGATATGCCATCTTATTTATTTATTTATTTATTTATTTATTATTTTGGTCCCCTTGGACCTCATTTTTACCAGCCTGTCCCCTAGTTCCCAATGTCCACACCAGGTCTGCCAACTACTTTCCAATCTCCCCCCAAATTACTCCATTTTTGGTGGTGGTAGTTGTGGATCCTGATGGTATCCTGGGGGATCAACTTATTTTTGCTTTCATCCAGAAGGATTATTTTATACTTTTTATGACCTATCACTTCCTTCCCCCATCCCTCATGCTTGTTGATTACTTCTGAGAGCAACTATCCTCTTTGGACCACACCTCTCTTCAGGGAGAGTATCAAAAAGCTGTCTTCTACCTTGAATGGGCAGGGCAGGCCCATTACTTCTCTACCACTTCGTCAGTCTCCAGAGCTGCTAATTGAACCCAGGTTGGCTAGGCTGTAGTCAGGGTTTATTCATCTATGCTATAGGAGTGGCACAGTGCCAGATTATTTATTGATCCTAAAGGGGTTTTGAAGGAGTTAATATTTAACAAGGCATTCATAAAGTACATTAATTAAATGGATATTAAATTATCTCACTAACTATACTTTCAACAACCTAACTATGAGTGAATCATCATAGGTACATTTTCTTTAGGGGGTCCCACAAAGCCCTGTAACTGGCCCACACTCTTCTTTCTTTTTAATATTGATGGATCTTCAACCATTCCCTTTAACATGTTATTACTGTATGCAGATGACATTCTCCATTACTACTCTGCTCTCATCCTTCAAGAAATCAAAGCCATCAATTAGGGGGATTCTCTTTCATCTGTGACTATTTCATTCTAAACAAATTACAACTAAACCCAATCAAATCAGCAGTAATGTTTTTTGAGTCTGCACCAAAACACAAAGGCAATCCAGTTGTTAGCATTCATGACAATAACATGATATCTGACAAGTATTTTGGCTTACTCCTGAGCTAGTCACTAACCTTCACTACTCACACTAAATATGTAGTTCAGAAAGTTCTCACTCTGCTAAATGCCTGCAACACCATCTTCAACTATGCTCTTGTAAATGCGGTAGTTATCCACATACTCTAGTATCTTCTTGTTCTAAATTCATCCAGCAAAACTAACCTCCCACAAACCTCAGTAAATAAAATATGTTGATTTGTTACTCTTGCTTTAGGCTATGAACACCATTGCACACCACTAAAAAAAGCCAAATGGCTTCCAGCCACTGTAAGACCAACCTAACATCAGTCTCTGGTTTTGTGCCTCACTTTCTATCAAATGTAATATAAAAAGCTCTGCTTATTTTCTATGTAATAAATCAGATGGATGTACACCTTACATAGGCCATGTTTAAAAAAATCATTTAGTAAAAAAAAAAACTTCCTGAAGGTGATTGTAGCTAACTAGAATAATTTACCCAACTCTGTTACAAGTGCAATTGATTGGCAAATATTCAGGAATAATAAAGAATCACTTACTGGGCAGGAATCAGTGTTATTGTCATAGAAACAATGGCTAAGTTCACCACCACTTTCTCTTGTATTTGACCAATTTTCCAAATTGTATTCTCAGAGCTAACACTGTGATTGGTAATCCACTCAGCCTGCAGCCCAAAGTCC
This sequence comes from Protopterus annectens, assembly GCF_019279795.1. NCBI lineage: Eukaryota > Metazoa > Chordata > Ceratodontiformes > Protopteridae > Protopterus > Protopterus annectens. The sequence continues at coordinate 492,746,978 of NC_056734.1, forward strand.
GTTTACGTGGGCACAGACTCGGCAGAAATGTGCAAAAAAAAAGTAACGCCAGTCGCCAGCCCATTCTCAGCATAGCAGTTTAAAAAAGTAAAGTAAAGCCTTAGCCAGCCCATTCTCGGCAGCATTAGTGCTGCTGCTGTTTAATTCCCATTTCCCGCCTGCTCACAGCCATCCGGAAATAATGACGCGAGCTCCTTGAGCTCAATTCCGACTGGCTGGTAGCGCTGACGGAGGTGATGTCATCACACGTGATGATGTCAGCTCCGACAGCTCGAAAATTCAAAACATAAAAAAAAAAAAAAAAGCAAAAAAATCGGAAATGAAGGGGTGCCACTCGTGAATCGTGGCACCCCCTTCATTTTGACCCCAAAACTCGGTAAAAACTGAGTAATTCAGGATGGTTACGAGGTCTGATGGGGAGCCTGTTCCATAGATGGGGTAGTCTCTGGGATACATACCTATCTCCACAGCAGGTCCTATTTATATCACAGGATGCTATACTGCCAATGAAATACGAGTTGAATTATATTTCAGTTTCAAGTGGAAAGCTACTGGGAGAAGAATTAGGGTTGAATTTTTGGCTAGGATGTAAAATTTTTTTAATATCTGGCCAGAATTTTCTAGGGTTGTATTTACTATTCTGAATGTTGTTATAGTATAGTTTTTGTCTTCATTTATTTGCTTTCTAGTATGGATGCTGAGCATTCTGAAGTTTTCAAGTTATTGGGATGTTTTTATATTTTTGCCATTTTTTCCACAACTTTTTTCTATCCTGCATTCACATTCTACTTTTTCCGATAACCAAATTGTGTTATATGTTTTTAGTCTCTTCCTTCTAGGAGGTGCAGAGCTATTTAGGATATTTAGGAAAATTATACTGAATCCATTTACAGCATCATTTGAGGAGATGATTTTTAGGATGCTCCAGTTCATAGATGATAGGATAGTAATGAATGTTTATGTGTTAAACTTTAACAGGTTTCATGTTGCTTTATAAACATGCTGTTTAAGTGGACATGTGAGATGTCTGGCTTTTTTAATTTCTCCAAATGTTTTAGGTTTCTAATACCATGATGGGAATGGACCCGTCATGGTATTGGACTGGTTGTATAGCTTACTAGATGGTAACTAAGATTGTCTGACATTGTACCTGTGGCAAGTCTGACATTGTACCTGTGGCAGTGAATTTGATAGGGCCTGATACTAAGATCCAGCCTGAATGTGATGCCTTGCTATAATGTGTGGGGCTATTAATTAGCTGTGTGAAACCATATACGTTCATGCTACATGTATTAGAACTAGAGATTATATCCAATCACTTGATATTGACATCACCTAGTAGTATTTTTTCTTGAGGAAATGTTATGGATATCCAGTGTAAGATATCTTCCAGCGTAGCTGTACTGTCACCAGGTGGGCTGCAAAGGACAATAATGCATATTTCTTTATTTTCAGAAAGCCATAAGAAGGTCACCTGCACTGAATTTTGATTGGTACTCGTTTCTTGCACAGGGAAATGTGCTAGTTGTCACGAAATATTAAACCAATACCACAACTTTTCCTCTTTATGTGGTTATTACTGATGATATTATAGCCAGAAGTGTAGTTTTGGAGTTGTTTATGCTTGGCAAAAGATAAAGGAATTATTCTTTTAAAACCAGTTTTAACAAGTTTTGCATTTAGAACAAGAATAAGGTCTTTTACCTGCAGGTGAAACTGTGTATATAGTTGAATCTACTCACTCTTCAGTAAGACCATTCAAATCATTCATCATGGGGGGGGTTTACTTTTATTTGGGATAAGCAGAAGCTTCTTGGAATTTAGCCAATATCTGCAAGACGAACTTTCACTCTGTAGCAGGTTCTGTATCTCTTTGGCTTGGCCTGGATCTATAGACAACCATATAATCAGCACATGAAAGCAAAGGCAGATTGTTTAGGTCAAATGGAAGTTCATTAATGGAGACAGAGCACAGCAGGGAGCCAAGTACTATACCTGATAAGGTATCAGATTGGATGGAGACTTCTGCTGAAAGTGACAAGCCAATTGTTTTACCCTAAAATATCCATTTGTTAGAAAGTCATTGGACCATGTAGTAGCCTGTCTTTTGGTGATTTTGTCAGTAAGGTGGGAGAATAGTATTGAGTGATTGATCAGATCAAAGAATAATTTAGATAAGAAGCAATATAATATTTCAGTAAGCATCAATTTCTATGTATTTCAGAGACAAACAATATTTGAGTTTGATTGTTATACTCTTTTTATCTGATAACAAAATGTCTTCTTTTTAGCTTATGCAACATTACCAGGGGAAAAATGAAAAACAATAGAACATAGGAAACAGCAAGGAGACAGAGAGAGATACATGCAGAAAGTAAGTTTCTTGGGATGTGAGGGGGAAAGAATGCAGCAGATATGAGGAGAGAACCAGAACTTTAAAAAACATGATGATCATACACATAAGTAAAACATTTTTGAATAAAATATATATAGTTGATGGCAGATGGGTAACCCTGGTATTGCATGTGCAAGTCTTCTATCTGACATGTTTTATGTACCTCTTTACTTTGACTTTATAAAACATAAAATGAAAATGACAGGAGAGTTGCATATCATATTTTTGTTTAATCGTTTCTTCAGTGAAATATGCCTATAATGGAAAACAATGCATACATAATTGATATTAGATGACACTTTACAGAAGAGTTGAAATTATCAAACTAATGCCTATCCTAATTTCACGGGAGACTAATATTTAATAGTGCATAATTTATTATGAGAGGCAGGAATCAAAATAAAATTCTTAATAAAATATGTTTTCCAAGTATGTTGGCACATTCTACGTTGAAAGACTGAACTAAATTACAGGTAAGTTTATGTGTCTGTTAGTTTATAGGTTAGTTATTTTTAGATTGTTTAATGTTATTTAGCTTAGATAGTTAGAATTTGGACCAGTTTGCCTGTAGTTCTATATTCTGTTTGGGTAGCTGTGGTATATGTACCCTGAGAAGGGAGTACTGATTATCAAGTTAGTGTATAGACAATGTTCCGTTTATTAAATCCTTTCCAACGTTAATGTATAAAATCCACTACTTCATGCTTCTGTCACTTTCTAGGAAAAACACCATATTCCTTAAGTTCAACAGGGAAGCTATGGATTAAGGAAAAAGTGGACATTATCCTCTGTAGTCTCCTGTTTAGGTTGGAGTGCACAGGACATTGCTTCCACATGGCCTGGGGGCTCTCAGCTGATGTGGACCAGTTCACCAATAGATTAAATGCTAATTGACTTCAGTCTGAGAAGACCCATTACAGTGTTCATATATAGTTACCATTTGTTGTCCATCACTGGACTCACCACCAAGGTGCACCTCCCTACAGGTATAATGCAATCTGATGAGATAGTCTCTCTCATGGAAAAACTTATCCTCCATTTGTGCTGCCTCTATCTCATAGGCGAATACAGCCCTGACAGCATCCATAGTGACCCATTATTGGTAGCAAGCGCAGCTGTTGGAAGACCTTACTATGGTATGACAGTGTTTGTTCAGTGTCAGCTTATCCACCATGGGGAAGAAGGCAGGTAAGTTATGCTGATTATACCTTCTAGAACATAGACACCACCGAGCATCACATAAAGCCAGGCTCTGGCCTGCCAAACAGTAAAGAGCATTGCAGCCTGGAGTAAGTTAGCTGGGAATAAGTGTGTGTGTGTGTGCGCGTGTGTGTGTGCGTGTGTGTGTGTGTGTGTGTGTGTGTGTGTGTGTGTGTGTGTGTGTGTGTGTGTGTGTGTGTGTGTGTGCGTTTGTGTGTGTGTGTGTATGTGGATGTGCACATAGACCATTGGGATCTGTACTGTAAGTCCTGCTTCACTGATTTATATATCAGCCATGATGGAGGACATAGCAGCAAATCTCCTAATCCAATAGGAGGATAGTCATGTTCCCAACCCTCATCTCCCTCTTCTAGTGTTCTCAGATCTAGGGCAAAAGAGAAAAAATGGCCCTATTAGGAAGGACAATGATCTTGAATGTTGTAGAAGAACAATGTTAAAAATCTGAGGGAGCAAATTCTCCCAGCAGAGACCATACACCACAATGTAAGTGCTTCCATCATACTCATACCTGGCTTACTGGCTGCCCAGCATTCATCCAGGTAACATCTTGCACTGTACTTCTACATCCGTTATACCTATTACTTTGATCCCTTGTCACTAACCTCTGTCTTCCACATTTCCAACTGCTCCTGGCTTCCCACACCATTTTTTGACATTGTACATCTCTAACTCCATCACTCTGTCATGCTAGTTTAGCCATGCATACTCAGTGTACACAAATGAGAACACTTCTTTCAGAGCAACACAATGTGTGCACAATGTGTGCATAGAAATGAATCATCATGATAATCTTCATCACCCTCTTTTCCCATTTTCTATATGGGGTTGGGGTGTCACGTCAATTGTTGCCATCACTCTTGGCTCAAGCCACTTTCCTACCTTCTTCGACAGTCATGCCTGACTGTCTTAGGTCTTCTCTCACACAATCTATGCATATCTTTGCCGAATGCCTTCGTTTCCTCTTGCCTTCTTCCTCTCTGCCCCAAATCTTCCTCACAATAGATAAGAAAATTCCCATAAAAAGAACCCTTTTATCATTACAGAGCAATCATTGAAAATGAGGTATCCATTTCTTAAGCATATAGGGGCAACATTTAGAAAAGTTTGTTCATTTTTAAATTTTGGTTGAGTGGAAGTGGATAACAGTATCAGATCTATGTAGAGAACAGAATTTTTTGCTGCACCTCTGTCCTCATCTAATCCATGCATCTAACCCTCCTTACTACTGAAGTTTCATTGTGTTGAGATTCTGGTCAGAGGGAGCAGTCTACAGTATGAAAGGCGTTGGTTAAGTCTACAAAAATTGTAGCTGCCAGGTTTCATTTTGCATTGCGTTAAAGAACGCCATCTGTTGCAGTGCATTGTGCTATGGCCCAACCAGAAGCCATGCTGTCTGAGAGGTAGGATTCTTTACATTTGAAGATGATTGGTTAGTTGGTCGTAGATTAGTTTTTCTTATATTTTCCCTAAGGTTTGGAAGATTAAGATGGGTCTGAAGGCTTTGACTAAGGAGGAGTTAATGGTTTTAGGAAAGAGAATGCGTTTGGCTATTTTCCATTGCTGGAGCATAATACTTTTGATGTGGTAGGTGTTATGTGGTTGCATGAGTGGAGATAGGAAGTCCTTTTTAAAATCAAAGATGAACCATGTGGGGAGGCCATCATTTCCAGGTGGGTCATTTGAGGCGATATTGCTGAGTGCTTTGCTAATGACTTTGTTGATTAAGACTTTAAAGTAGAATGGGGAAGAGACAATAAACATTTTTTGAGAGAAGGTGTGATTAATCATGTGTGAGATGGGTATAAATAGATTGGAGAATTCATGCTGAAAGTCTTGTGGGATAAACAGCCCAGAAGGGATGGGCGTGGTGCTTTAGAGATGGTCTTTGTTTGCATTTCTACCACATATGCAGTTGGTAAACTTCTAGAACTTGTTTTTATATGTTTGTTTTGAGAGGATCTTAGAAGGTGGATTTTGTGTTTTCTTGTGGCTATTTTGGATAGGTTCTTAGGTGTGTGAAGTGGTTGTGGTTTGCTTGTCTAGGAGTATATTTCCATGTACCATAGCTCAAGCATTACCTCTTATTTTATATACTGTTTTAGTTCTTTAGTTAGCCATTTAGAGATTGCTGGTTTGCAGATTGTGGTAACTTATGAGAACTGTTATCCTAAAGTTTACTAAAGTCTCTGAGGTTACTGGTAATGTTGTTGGGGTGATATAGGTGAAGGAGATCCTCACAGAAGTGTTGTGAGAGCTGTGAGTTTCATTTTTTGATGTTATGGTGTGTAGAAAGGGTGGAAGGTTGGAGACTGGGGGTGTCATAGAGAAGGTAACTGGCCAGTGGTAACTAACAGGGTTAGTTACAAATGAAGGTGGGATCATGTCTGATGATAAGCTCTACTAGGGAGTGATTCAAAGAAAAAGGGTTGGACCATATAAAGTCATGTAGTAGTAGGGAAAGTCCAAGATTTGCTAGTATGCCATAAATTTATGTTTAGTACATTTCATTAACTCATTCTCTCCAGTACAGCTCTTTTGAGTGTGTACTCTTAACTCCCAGTGGGTGTAGCTTAAGCCTTTAAATCACCTTAAAGTTCAAATAAATCTTCATATTGCTGGAACCATAAGAGTTACTAGAAAACTGTAAATGCTGAACTATTCAGAATAAATTAATCTTTAGATTAGTGGCATTCATTCAGTTTTATGTTTTAAACTGGATTTTATAAGCCAAAATAAAAGCAGTGAACCATCTGGGGTCATGTTGGCCAGGGAAGGAGTACTGTTTGAGAAGGGATTGTTTTGGGGTCTATATTAAATCAGTGAATGCTTAAAAAAGCAAACACTGATTTATCATCCTCATGTAAGTGAAAGCTTATAATCCCGAACATTTAGAACAGTAATTTTTTTTCCCAGGTAAATAAATCGCTGTTCCAAAAAAGAAAGAAAAAAAAAAACTTTAAAACATTACATAAAGTGGGGGGCTGTGCCCCCCACACCCCCCACTTAAATATACCAATCCGAGATCACACTACAGTGATGAAAATGGCAAAATAATGAAGGCGGACAAGCAACTTCTTTCCCAGGGAAATAATTTGCTTATATGCCGTTTCGCGCTTTCAAGTTCAATCAAGATGCATCGAAAGAATGCGTCTTTGATCATATAATAGGGAACCTTGTTCTGAATGCTTGTTGAAAAAGAGTTTTACCCTATCTTTTACCTGGTCTGCCCCTGAAGAGATAACTATGGTTTATGAGAATTAAGATTAAAGGAGTCTGGTTTAACTCATGACTCTGAAATAGCTACTAGGTCTGATTTATTAGTGGCTATAAAGGACTGTGTTGCTCCAATTTGTTTAACATGCTGCCTGTGTTGATATGGCAATTTGTAGTGAACTGGTAAGGTGGTGATGTAAGGACTTGATAGATTCAATGTGATTGTGCAGACATAGGATTTGCATTAGTAGCATACATTTTATACAGAACTTGAGGAATTTTTTATATGCTGTTCTAAATTTGAACGTCTAGTGGTTGTTTGTGCAAGGATTTTGGGGAGTGAATGCTAGGTTGGAGTATGAGAAATTGGAGGTGGAGATGTGTGTCATATGCTGAGATGGTGATTGGAGAAGGCAGGATATAATGGTGTTAGATTTTGGTATGTGGTGTCAAATAGTTTGTTGATATGAAAGGTAATTGAAGGATGGGATCTTTCTGGGTTTATATTTGTATTGAGAAGGTTGAAGTGAGTCGTATAAAGTTTCTAATGTTCAGGGATGCCATGTAGTGGTGGAATTTGATTCATTCCATTAGTGAGTATAGCAGATGACTGGTATGAGATGTGTTGATGGTTTGACATGTGTAGTAATAATTAATGGCTCTAATATTGGAGATGGCAAAAGGGTTGTGTTGTGGAGTTAGAAGGGGGATTTATTAAGTGATTTTGTGTGGAAGGAAGACATTTGTGAGAGGTATGAGTTAATTCAATAAAGTTCTATAGGATTGTGGAGGTCAATTGTCTTAAGCGATGTGACAAGGAAGTGTCTACTGAAGGTTATATATGGGATTAAATTCTGGATTAAAAATTTCTGAGGAGATAGAGGGCTGAAAATAGCTTAGTGTATTAATGGTAGGCTGAATTTGTGTTGTGTCTTTAAGTGAATGCGATTTTGGGTGGAATTGTGGGTTTGGAGAGGTAGGTTTAAACTTACTGATAGGTGGGCTAGGGAATTGTGGGTGTCAGGGAGCAAAGCATGCTAAAGCCGCTACGTGCAGAACTGATAGATTTGTGAGATACAGGAGGTCGACAAACCTCTTTACTGAATGGATGTGAGTCAATCTTACTCATAAAATCAGTGTAAAAACAGTGTGAAAACTGCAAGCAAGGCTCACCAACAAAAAAGGTATGCTAAGAGAAGTTCCACTACCATGCAAGCAATGTATATTTGGAGGTTGTTGTTGTTTGTCTTTTGGCTTTTCCCGGTTAGGGGTCGTCACAGCAGAACTCACTATTTTACCAAGATTTTGGGGGAAGTAGTGGCCACAAAGGCTTACAAAATATGCCTATGGACTGGAGGTTCACCTTTCAGATGCCTGTAACATGTGTTTGATACATGTACTAGGCACTGCCACTGAACATGCACCATAGAGTCAACAAGCCAGCAACTTTAAACTGGATTACTGATATTGTCATGTACTATGGCATTACTTTCAGCAAGTACAGTAGATTGTATACAATTAACTGCATAACCCCCTCAAAAGAAAATGTGCAGCAGTGAGCCTTTCAGCATAAAATGGAAAATAATGGTATTACAGAATAATGCAGTTAGCGTACCAATAAACATAAGCACAGAATTAATGTACTGATAAATACAAGCACAGAATTAATGTATCGATAAACATAAGCACAGAGCCACTCTACTGAAATCATTATCTGTGGCACACTGCATAGCTGAAAAAAAGATTTTTCAGTTACAGTATGGTCATGGGGATAGGTGCTTGTCCTCTATCTATATCAACTGGGAGTGGGGAAGTTACTGAGTGAGATAAGCAGGGATAATTTGGGTTCTTGTAAAAACTAGGAATGGATAGAGACTGAGTCACGATTCATAGATTTATAGATACTCCAAGGCTATTGAGTCTTACGGTCATGTATGTCTTGCCATTCCCCAAGACAACCACACCGGTCAATCCAAGATTAAATCTCTGGATACCCATCTAGCCTCCTAGGATAGGTTTAAAGTGGGTTGCAATGCATAATATGCAGGTAAAGTCTATTCCAGACATTTGGAAAATGCTGCCTCTTCACTGTATTTTATTTATCTGTTTGTGAAGTTTTAGCTCCCTGGTTCTGGTACTGGCAAAACCAAAGGAGCGGTGAAGATAAAGGAGGTCCAAGACAACTGGGTCTCAAATGGCACAATAAGCAACACAGAGATCTTCCCTCAAAAGTCTGCAAGACACCAAATAAAAGATAAAGCTTCCAGCCTCTCTTGATAAGACAGAGACTTTAGGTTTCATATATTTAGTGAGATACATTCTGAAGGGGGCTTTGTACTTGACAACTGCTCTAACCAATGCTGAATATATGGGAGTGATAACCTCTTTATACCTTTAAGCTATTTGACAATTAGCTGGGCTAAATAAAATAACTGCACATGATTTAAGAAGACAGAGAATCATCAACCCAAGTTCTAAGGTCCCTCATGACATATTCATTTTTAGTGGTATGTTGTCTATACTGTATGAGGTGAGGGGTTGTCTACTAAAAGTGATGATACTACACTTTCAGAATTAAGTCTGGAGCAATTTTAGTACCCTGAGAGTTTACTAGGGACATTGCATTCTGGAGAGTTAGGGTGTCAGAGTGTAACAACAACAACCTTCAGTCTGCAGTTGTCTGCAAATTGTGTTAAGAGGCCTTGGCTCTTTGCTTGAAGATCTGAAGAGTAAAGGCCAAAAAGGAGTCTGAGCACTGAGTCCTGAGGGACACCATTTATCATTTTCATTCTTTCTGCAAGAGAGCCTCTAACTCATACTGTTTAGGGTTTGTCAGGCAGTTTGCTATATATATTACCACATATGAGTCAACTATTAAAGCATTTACGTTATGTATGCTGAGATCATAGGAAATTAAGTTAAAGTCCTTGGACAGGTTAAGATACACAATGTGTACCATATGGTCAGTGTCTACAGCCATTGTAACTCTTGAAAACAAATTTATTAGATTCACCAGACAAACTGGTAGATACATGTCTAATAAGATTATTTTCCTTTTTTTATGTTCTTATTGGATTTTCAGTTTGTAAAATAATTATTACAATATTTACAGTCAGAGATTTGTGAACATAATAAATGAAAAAAAAATCAACTAAACCTCACACACAAGAAAAAAACAACTATTGACAGGAGTGTCCATTAACCATCAAGTCATTCAAGTTATAATACATTACATTAAATCTAAAATACAGTTATTTTAGTTTGTCAAACAGATCTCTAGGCTTTGTCCATGCATTGTAGCAAGAGATAATCCTGGCTGTTCTTGATTTAATTGTAATGATTTACAGGTGTCAGACTTCAGTTGCAATATTTATAAATTCTTTGAAGGAAGGTGTAGATTCATTCTTCCAATTCTGAGTTATAACCTTTCTCACAATAGTATAGACCACAAAATGTGATATTTCATTTTTTTAACACACATATAAGAATAGGAGTGTTAAGAAGGATTAGTGACTTAGATAAAACAAATGTATCCCCAAAAATGCCAGTAAAAAAGAGATTAATGTTATTCCAATAAGGTGTTAAGACAGTACAGTCAAAAAATATGTGTTGCCAATCCACTTTAAGTTCTTGTTTACATCTCCAGCAAACTTGTTTCTGTGTGAATATTAATTCAATTTTATGTGGTATGAAGAAAGATCTATGCAAAAATTTCCATGTAAAAAGATTCTATCAAAGAGATGAAGTATGTTTAGAAGATATTAGAACTATTTTTTTATCTTCTTCACTCGGAGGTCTATTATTAATTTTGGTAAAATAGTTCCAATAACTGTCATTGCAACTTTTTGTTTCACTCCTCACAACTCTATATGATTTAGATAAGTGACCCTGTCCCAATGTGTTTTGTTAAATTAAGAATATTAGATATTCAATTAGTTTTGGGATATGATCTTTTATTTCCCCTTCTACACAGGATTGTACATCTAGCCACATGTCTCTATCTAAGTTATATTTGCTCTTAGTGTAATCAAGAGAATGTAGCTTTTCATTTTTCATTGATTAAAACAAATATAGCAGATTTTTTTCTCTTTAAATGTGACCATTGATTCTAATTTTGAGGTGGAGATGTTATTTTGAGTATATGCCATAAGAAATAAAAGGAAGATCCATGATTTATATTTTAGTTTTCTATATATAAAATTTTTAACTGTGTTTAATATAGTAGAAATGAAACAATAGTCACTTGTTTGGTGACTTTTTCCTATAAGGTAATCTTTTAATAACCAATGTAGACTGTTATTTAGCATGAGATAATTATTAGAATATCTACTGTGTTTAGAGTTAAGATTTTTGATCACTTAATTTATGAGGCAGGTCTAATACATCTCATTACTTGGCAGATGAGGCCTGTAAGACTGATAGGTCTGTAATTGCCTACGTTGGTTGTAAGACCACCATTCTGGATGGATATCACCAGTGCAGTACGTCCCTCATCGAGAATTAAACCAGTAGTTGACCTGATAGTGTTTTTTTTTTTTTTTTTTTTTTTGCAATGACTTGAATATTTTCAAGTTTTTTTTTTTCTTTTGCTGTACAGCAAACTTGGGAGAGCTGTTTTATGGTTATAGACTACCAGAGTGGTTTATTTTTGCATTTCCATACTTGGTTCTGGTAAAGACTGCTAGTATTATGCATTTTTCTAAATGGGTGCAGAATTTTTCAGTGAAGTTAGCTGCTATATAAATGCCAGTGGTGGTAGATTCATAAATTAATTTTGCTACTTCATCATAGAGTAGATTGACGTTGCCATTTTTGTAGTGCTTAAAGTCAGTGGGATTTGCTGTAGGCACTTGTAGGAATTTAATGGAGGCCACAAGTTTGAGGAAGGTGATACCAGAGGAGCAGTGCACGAGGTGCCCCAGTTTACTGAAGGGTAGTTAAAGTCATCCAAAATAATGTGAGTTTTTGAAAATGGAGAGATCATTTAGAACACGAGTAATACTGTGTGGCCATCAGAGGATAAAGCATGTGCTCTGAACTATTAGTTGATAATTAATCCTATTGAAAGTGATTTGTAGGTCAATGAGCTCAGTTTGTGGGTCCACAGGGATGTGCCTGGAGGTACTGTGTTCATTGACACCTATGGAGACTGCACCACAGTTGCCATTGAGTATAAAGGCATGAAAAGTGCAAAATTTAAGTATAGAAAGCAGTGCTCTCTTTACAATTAAACCAAGTTTTACTAACTCTACAGACACTGATACTTTCCAAATACTGGAATGCCTAAAAATCAGGACATTTAATTAATTGAACTGTAAAAATATACACTTAAGTAATGGGTGCTCTAATAACAGGCACAAATACAGTATCAGGATATGCACATGTCAACTTGCATATCAAAAGCAATAGCACTAAAGGATTTCAAAGCTGCATTAGCTAGAGCTGATTACTCTGGATATATGCACAGGTGATAACTTTTGTGAAATACAGGAGATCCATGAACATCAGCACTGACTAGAACATGTAAGTAAACCTTACTCATAAACTCAGTGTAAAAACAGTACAAAAACAAAAGCAAGGCTTACCAACACAGAAATGTATATTCAGAGATAAATACCATAAACGTTAGCATGGAGTGACCATTGTGGTTAAGGTAATTGTTTCATTTATAGAAAGAAGGACTATACACTGGAGATAGGGGGTAAAAGTCCTGGCCCACAAGTGACAGGACAAGCTCACACCCAGCAACTGCAGTAACAGCAAGTAGTGAAATGGGTCTGTACAAGCAGCTTTTCCACAGGCATGAATTTATAGCATGAGAGTCCTTTAGCTTGTCATAAAAACAGCTGTACAGCTTCTCTAAGTGATGTTTTAAAGTCTGCATCTTGATTGTTTGCTGTTCAAAGGCACAAAACATGAACTGTCCTACAGTTCAACACTCAGTTCAGTCGTTTCAAGGGAATTGCCTCTGGTTTTAAATGGATCAAGGCAGACTGCACAGTATGGCTGCAGAGATGTGTGCTTATTCCCTATCCATGTGAACTTAGACAAGTACCACATCTATACTGTGCACAGTATGGCTGCAGGAATGTGTGCTTATTCCCTGTCTATGTGAGCTTAGACAGGTACCATATTTATATGTTGCACATGAAAGAATGTGATATGTTATTTTATTTTATTTTATTGTTATGTTATTTTTTTTGGGAAGAATCCAAGTTTAACTGACTAGAAAAATAATGACACATAATATGGTAATTTAACAGAATATACTGTACAATAAAATTAATATCAAAATCCAGTAAGGATGCGCCATACATGCATACTGCAATATGGCATTATAGGAGCTGCACGGATGACAGATGCAGTGAAAAAAAATACATTTCTTTAATTTTTTACTTAAATGGACTTACGTTTTACTTTGTTATAACCATTGTCTTATGAACATTGCTGAAATAAGACTTGTGAAGTTATTTAAGCAAATGTTATAAACAGCAAATGGGATGAGAGGTATAATCCTAAATTTACAGAGGGAAGACTTTCCATGAAACTGAGTTTTGCATTCATATTGTGTTTCCTGGAGCCTGAAATTGCACATTATCAGCCAAGAGAAGGCGCATAAATACCCACCTTGGATACATTTATTCAAAGAGCAAGTGACAGTATTTTACCATCTGCAGACCACAAAGTGGTACTTATAATGGCAGTAGCTACTTCATACAGTAAGATACAAATCTGATGAAGCCAAACAAACCTAAACTGCTTTGCTATGATGTGACAGCAGAGATAGTTACTGATCCTATGGGGCTCCTGAGACCATGTTGTTCTGTCGTTCCTGTTATTAGTCAATCTGTGAGTTTAGTCTCTTCTTCTTTATTTAAAACTGCTCCTTAAACTCAGACTAATCATGTCTGCTGTATCAATTCTCCACCATTATTGGGCAAAAATGTGATCAGAAAGGGGAATGTTTAGGAGCTGCATGTATGCATTTTAATTTCTAAAGATGCAAAGTCTGCTAAGCCTACACAGTATTGACAAATGTAGAAACTTAAGCATGGTACAGTGGAGTCTCTATATGCATAGAAAGACCTGTTGACCATAAAAGTCCAATCTTACTAGCATAATCTGTCCAAGCTTTACAGGTCGATTTCTGCTGATATAGCTGAAGCTTCTCTGGATCACAGAAACCTGGGCTACAGCACAGACTCATGAGTATTCTGTAAGTCAGGGCAATACATTTTTGTGGTTGGTTCTTGCATCTGCTGACACCTGTATAGAGACTGAGATTGTGCACAGGCAGTTTGTCAGAGCAATATGAACATTTCATGCCAGCTCTGTCATTGTTAAAGTCTTAAAGGAATCTTGTTAGGGAAAACAATCTCATAAACTCAGTTGAAAGTGAAAGAAAACATAGTTGAAATATTCAAACATTTTATTTCTTATAAGAAACTTGAACTCTTTGATTAAACAATATCTTTTTTATCCTACAGTGCAAATGGTGGCCCTTTATATTGGAACTAGATTGCAGTTTGTTTCAGTTTAAAAACCATTACGTAGCTTTTGTTGTGTCTCTCAGCTTTTCCCGGTTAGGGGTCGCCACAGCGGAACTCCAGTCCGCTAATGACTGGCAGTAGATTTTTACGTGCCGAGTTGCTGGCACTGACGCACAACCTTCAATGAAGGTATGCCCATTCACGCATGTCTCCACACAGAAGACGCTCTAGCTGAGAATCGAACAGGACAACGTCTTACTGTGAGGCGACAATGCTACCGCAGCACCACATAGCTTAAAGCAGAAAATTTAGCATAATATCATCTATTTTCTTTCATGCTCACTTCATATGAAATTTATTAGGTCCAGTCTATGTCAGGAGCCACTGAAAAACAATGAGAACTTGAATGCATGTTCATTTTTTGTTGTATTCTGGACTAGCAGTTAGCATTGCTGCTTCACAGTGCTTGATTCTCAAATTCTTTTCACAGCTGCTGTGTCTTCTGTACAGAAACTTCTTATTGTGCCTGAATTCCATGTGGGTTTTGACAAAAGTGTTCCATCCTCCCCCTACATCCTTAAGTCATGCTGTAGTTGAACTGACAATATTTCAAACTGTTGCTAGGTGTGCATGCTGTGTGTGGGAAACAGAATGCCTGTGAACTATGACAGACTATCCCTGAGATTCAATAAACTCCATGTAGGCTTAGAATGAATCCTGCATGTAGCTTACGTGTTTGCACTATGAGCAGCAGTGCTAATTGCATATGCATGACACATTGTGCTTACACAGATACGGACAAGGTTTGGTGGCCAGTGACAGCGTTGCTGGACAGGAAACCATTTAAAGCAGCACAAACACATTCAGACATGCAGACACGTTTACCTATTGGCAAACTTGCCCTGTGAGATTGTGCGGACAGCCACAATGACTACCAGGGTTTAATTTAAGGCAGTGAATGCAGTACCAACACATAATAGGAAAGTGTACCCTGTCCAAAGTACAGTACAAACCTGTTTCTGGCATACTGAAATAAAGGTTTGGTGGTGATCATCAAGGGTACATAGACTGCATTTTAAATACATCTGGGGAAGTGTGTGCACTGAAAAGGGCCATAGACATGAATGGTAGGAATAAAGAAAATGGAAGAGGACAAGTGAAACATGGTAATGTACATCAGATAAGGGCAAGTCAAAGCACATATACCCCAGAGATAAGACAGTTGTAGCATGACCAGTAATAACATATGTACATACTAGAGCACGTACTGCTGATGACACCTCCTGTGTGGGTATATTCATATCATCACACAGCTATTGTATATTATGTGACTCCAGACAAGGTCACATATCAGTGGAGATGACTGGAGAGGACATTTATCAAGGACAGTATATAAAATAGGGGGTATGTGCATATTGTGAAGATGTGCAAAAAGAGTTGTCTGAATATGAATGTAATGTCAGCATACGTCTCAAGCAACTGGGACACATAGCAAGAGGCTCATGGACAACAGTAGACAGAAGTACATATAGTCATGGACAATATTAGAATAATACCACCATTAATTTGTGTAATTAACATAAAATAGGTGATTGTGTGTTATTGACTTGTTCTGCATGAATACAGTTGTAACACTGTAATGATTTGTCAGTAATGTATAAGGAGAATCAAGCACACCTTCCTCAAAAATGACCACTTTTGGGAGGTATCAAGGGGGATACTCTTACACCTGTAGTTTACATTAAGAGCAATCTTGGATAGTTGAGAGGTTTGCATGACACACATATGCCACAATCCACACTTGTAAGAATGTAACCCATCCCATCAATGTTGTCAATGAGCTGTGTATTTACTGGGTGCATCACAGGAAGACGTATCACACATGTACCTTGTATAACACCATGAAGGGAAGTCTGCACTGGCAACTCCTAATGGTTATGCATCACAAAGAATACTTATATATGAACAAAAAAGATGTGTTTAAGCTCACTGTGGCAAAAGTGATACACTTGGGTAAATCATCCCTGGAAGATGTGTGGTGAGGTACATGCAAAAGGGTGCACTGAATTCAATTACTGGTGTGGTGAGGGCTGAGAACAATGAGACTATAATGTCCTTTGATGTGGATGGCCTCCCCATACTCAGGGTTGTGCTATATACAAGAGATTTGTCACAGCTGTGATTACATGCTGTTGGAAGTTCCACTTACTATCTACTTGAGTACCCAGGTCATGTACCACTTGGTCTGATCAAAGGAGTGTGCTGTCTATATTGCAACTAGCTTGTGTATTTGGTTTCAAAAAGGAAATAATCATGCTTTTTGTTCAGCTAGTGTGTCTCCATTGCTATGGCAATAACCATTTCTGTGCGTTAATACTTTCTGCATTATATCAATAGCGTTCTTCGATTTAATGATTGTCTACAATTTGCAGTCATCCACAAAACTGGTTAGACAAATGATGTGTAAGTTTTTCTTGACTTATGAGACTGAAGTACTGAACAGGAAAGGGCCTAGTACAGAACCCTGAGGTACGGAGCTGGTCACTGGACTCTAGCTAGAGGTGACTTCACACACTTCAATATTACGTGTCCTGTCTGTGATGCATTTGTCTACCCACTTGGTGATGTAGGTGTGTATGCCCACCTGAGACAGTTTGTCTGTAATACCTGTGTGTGTTTGTGTCAGATGCCTTGGCCAGGTCAAGTTATGTGGGATGACATTCTTTTCCTCATACATACCCTTAGTGACCTTTTTGAAGATGTCAACCAGATTTAACAGACATGATGTAGGCTTAACAAATTAAAAATGGGTTTGGTACACAGTCAGGAATTACCTGTGTCCTTTTTGATAAGGTCCATGATGAGTCCTTGGTCTGAATCACAATGAGGAGAGTCAGGATTATAGGTCTTTAAGTCCCTGTATCAGGTGACATCCCCCTTATTCAGACAGATGACTATTGTTGTATACCCTTCTGCCAGAACACAGGGTGTCTGGAGGCTGTGTTTAAGTAGAGATCCAACTGTGTCTGCTAGGTCAAGTTTTCAGACATGCTATAGGGAACTTGGGATGTTGTCAGGGCCCATTGATTCTGTGTTTTTAGCATTATAGAGCACACAGCTGAGCTGGTCTCCTCAGAAAATACACTGAGTAAAGTTTGCATGTATACTTTGGCTGATTACCGGTGGGGACGGGGGGAGTGAAGTGTGAGACAAACTGTCAGGTGGCAGATTGTCTATTTTCTCTGGGTGAGTATGGCTGGTGGCAGCCAGAAACAGCTCTGTGCTCAGTTGTGTATTGCCTTTAATATTTCACACTTATTTAAATAAATGGTTTGTGACAACACGTCCGAATACAACCTTGGTTTTGCATCACATGCCACCCAGTGGCACCTTTCACACAGTCATACAAATCTACCAATGTCACGTAATTACATCAATTGCACAATATATTCCTACATGTTTTTCATTGGAAAACATTATTTGAGCAGCCTGATACCATACAAGGACACATTACAAATGAGCTGGTTGTGGCTCATGCAGAACAGTTACTAACACAAATGCTGATAGTCACACAATGATGCTGGCAACCACCGCAATAATCTTTGGGAATAGTAGCACAATTGCACATACATTAATTCCACAAGGTTGCAATTGAATCAAAACGTGATATTTTTGTGTATGTCACAGCATTACAACATGTGGATCAAACAAGACTTATGTGCCCATGTAATCAGTATGAATTTATATTGATGTATGTCACAGAGCATATAATGATGGTAGGTATACACATGCACACATATGCCATACTGCAGGTGTCTCTGTGATGGTTGAATGAGAACTGCGTAGAATGTTGATCTGCTCCACTTCAAAAACACATGCCTTACTAAGCTAGCAATATACATAGTATCTTCCCATGTCAACAGTTTTCAGGAAGCTTATTACTACAGCTGTTATGGAAGGAGCATGTAAACAAAAGGCAGCAGCAGCCATCAATACATTATCTCACATCACAGACTGTAATACCCTCTTGTAGGCCTACCATACATCCACACCTCAACATAGTACATGTCGATAACAGCAACACTGACGTGAAATGTTCTTAGGGTCATAGGACATTACTAAGCTAATGGCCAACATCACATAAAATCATATTACTATACCATTTAAACCAAACTCCCTATATCTGTATGTTGAAAGATAGTAAGGCTATGTGCATATGTGTGCATTGTTTTTATTGCTTTACATACTGCCTCTGTCCATATGTGACATGTGCACCTTCCCATGACAGAATTAGCGATCACACATCCAGTGGTCTGGAGATGCCTTGCAGAGGCTTATGAAGGACTCTCCTTCATGATGTGTGTATGCATCATTAAGCTGAGGACATCCTCCACTCCTCTGCAGGTAAGATGTCACATGGCCAGAGGAAAAACAGGGATGTTGGATACATGGGGCTATGTTAAAGGGTCTCCTAAGTGGTAGTGAAATGAAATGTAATTCAAAAGACCATACAATGACCATAATATACCACCAACCACACACACATAGCAGTGGGATGGGTCTGATTTGAATATTATGCCTATGTAAATATAGAAGCTGAATCCCATGTAATGTAACAGTTGCACCACCATATATGTTTGACTTTAACACTGTCACATTGCACTTTATTGAGTATGATAGCATCATTGTATGCTGAGAATAAGATGTTGAGAGGAGTGTCTGACATGGAGGTGGAGTCACAGCTCAGTGTAAAATTGTCTCAACAATATTATTTGAATGTATGCACACTCAGGTTTCTTGCTGTCAGATTAGAATCCCTAAATATGTAGTTGCAGAAGGTGTAGAACATAGTACTTAACATTACTGCCACTGCACAAATTTGACTTAAACACTGTCAAAGTGCACTTTATACAGGATGACATCATCAATGTACATTACAAGAAGATGTTTGAAGGAGTGTCTGAAATAGCTGTAGATTCACATACCATCTTAAAATTGTCAATATACTGATTGTTGAAAAAACGTGCACATCAGTTGACTACAGTGAGACTAGAACTCCTATCTACAGAGCACAGTACTTAACACAAGCACCACAGCACAAGTCTAACTTTCATAGTGTCAGACAACACTTTATAGCTGATGACATTAGCAGTCTCTGGTGAGAAGAAGATGATAGTAGGAGTGTCTCGCATGCTGTTCTAAAATGGTCTCTAGGATGTGAACTAACTGAACAGAAACACGAACACACAGCAGTTGACCATAGTGAGACTAGAATCCCTATCTGATTATCTGCAGAACACAATACTTAACACAACACCACATGTGTGGCTTTTGAAGTGTCAGACAACACTTTATAGCTGATGATATCAGCAGTGTATGTTTGTGAGAAAATGTTGAGAGCCTGTATGAAATGGCTGTGTAGTCATGTACGACTGTCAAGATATCTGTTCTCCATGGGACTTGACTGCTGACAGTAGGATACAGACTCATATTCTACTACACACACAACAGTTGACTGCAGTGAGATTAAAACCCTTTCATAACTAGTTATACAAGCTAGAGAATAAAGTATTTAATGCAAGTGCCACTGCACAAATCTATATTTTAAATTGTTGCTTAACTGTCAAAATAATTGTTCTGCATGGAACTGGATTGCTGATAGTAAAATACAGACTCATGCTCTTCTGACTACACACATGCACCAGTTGACTGCAGTGAGATTAGAATCCCTATCTAACTAGTTACACAAGCAAGATAAATCAGTACATAATGCAAGCACCATGGCACAAGTCCAACTTTTACACTGCTGCTGGACAATTTTATAGCAGATGACATCATCTTTGTATGTTTGTGAGAAGATGTTGGGAGACCAGTATGGAATGGCTGTGTAGGCATGTATGACTATCAAAATATTTGCTCTACATGGAGCTGGATTGCTGACAGTAGGCTACAGACTCATGCTGTTCTGCCTACACACACATACACCAGATGACTGCAATGAGATTAGAACCCCAACACAACTAGTTACACAAGCTAGACAATTCAGTACATAACACAAGCACCACATCACAAATCTGACTTTTATACTGCTGCTGGACAATGTATAGTGAATAACATCATCATTTTATGTTCATGAGAAGATGTTGGAAGGCCTAAATGAAATGGCTGTATAGGCAAGTACAACTATATATATTTTTTTGCATGGGACTGGATTGATGATAGGATTCAGACTCATGTCTTTCTGACTCTGCTCACACACTTCCACATACATAGAGACACACACATAATTTGACTATTCTGTTAAGTTAACCCACATGTAAGTATTTTGTTCCCATCCACAGAGCACACTACTTAATAACTGCACCATCCCTGAAGTATGTTTTTGTCTTGTCATACTGGTCTTTATAGATGATACCATCATCATTGCATGATGTGGGTAACATATCCTGTTATGAGAGTGGTGTGCAAAGTGCGGATTTTGCATTACCTGTAGTGTTTCCAATGTTCAGGTATACTTTATAAGACAACTTCTCAAACTAGATGCAAAAAGCTGTCAGGAATGCATGTAGCAGAACTGAGACATGTGTGGCTGTTTCTCAATATGTTGTGTACATTACACACTTACTGTCACACACAGATGCACACATGTTTTGTGATCAGCATGCATGCAGCTGTGTATGTACATGTGTTCATATCTGCAATGAACTAATGTCCACATTAATACAATCTTAATCTCTATTTTTTTTTTAATTTCTCCATGTCTTTTGGGGTTCTAATACCATGATGGGAATGGACCCCATTCCTAAGTCAAAGTACAATTAAAGTTCATGAAATTAGTAGCATTTTAATCTTTGATGTCAGCCAAAAGTGATCTTCGGAGCATCCACAATGTGCTCAGTAATGACTCCTCCTGCAATTCGTATGGAGTTACATGGATTGGTAACATATCTAAATACGATTGTAGCTTCTTTTTTATAAGACCCACTGCTCCTACTACTATTGGAACTGTCTGGGTATCTTTCTTCCACATTGCTCTCATTTCTGCCTGCAGATCCTGATATTTTATGACTTTGTGCCTGTCTGTACGCAAGACACTGTAGTCACTGGTTATGATGATTTCAATGATCAGTGCTACTTTTGTCGTCTTTTCATGGACCATTATATCCAGTTTTCTAGCAGCTATCGTTTAAACTGTTGGTAATGGGTGATCCCATGTGATATAAACTTCATAATTTTCTATGATGCTTTGTGGCTCATGTTTCCAGTGTTTTTCAGCCACTTCAGTACCATAATGTTTGCACAATCCCCAGTGCAACAATCTTGCCACATTATTTTGCCTTTCCGTATACAGTCCTTCTGTCATTATTATTTCGCAACCTGCAACAAGGTGTGCAACTGTTTCCAATTCAGTTTTACAAAACTGACATTTGTCTGTTTCTCCCACATGTTCAATGGACTTTGCAAACCAATGTGTACATAGCCCACTATCTTGGTTTGCCAATATTAACCTTTCATCTCTTGGTTTGAATTTGCCTCTCCTTAACCATTCCTGCATTCGTTCTTGATCAACATGATGTTCTTCCAGCAGTTTTCTATACTTGCAACTATATTTATGCTTTTTTCCACATTTCATGCCTTCTCATCTGGTCCTTCACCTTATATTCTTTCTTTTGTTTTTTGGCATATTCAGTTGCTGCCTGATTTTTATCCACTCTTGGTTTGATTTCCATTCCTGCCGATATGCTTCTGCTAAATTAAACAGAGAAGTCATCTTAGCTTTATTCTCCTCATGTTTCAAAACTTTCACTATGTTTGGCTCTTGTGAGGTCAGCAGATATGTGTGGAGTCCCACGATTGCAGATCTATGCATATAATCAATTTCAAGGAGGCCGATCCCTCCTTCAGAATGGGGAATATATAATCATGGTATGCACTGATTTTTATAAATCATTTGGTGAGTATGAAGCATCCTTCTTGTTTTCCTATCTACTCTATCCAACATGTTTTGGGGCCAATCACTCCAAAACTTTAAGTCAGGACAGGAAGAGCAAATTGGTTTAAAGCAAAATGGTTTATAGCCTGAATTTTGTTCCTAGCTGTCAGTGCTGTTTTCAGGATTAGTTTAAGTCTTCTGAAATATTCTTTACTAAGTTTTATTTGCATTTGTTCGTGTTTTATTGTTGATCCTTCAATTACCAAGTATTTATACACTCCCTCTTGCTCAAGTTCTTTTATATCACATTCTTGTCCCAAACTGATGTTTTCCTGATGTTGCAGTTTTCCTGTTTTAAAGGTTGCTTTTGCACATTTATCAAGACTAAATGACATTCTTATATCATCTGGAAAAGTTTTGATAACTTGAAGTTGTGCTTGCAGTTCCTCATCTGATGAGCTATACAGTTTTAAATCATCAACAAAGAGAAGACGAGGTCTTTACACTTTGTTGTTTTCTAGGACCCAAATTACAGCCATGATCAAAGCTGTTAAGTAGACAGATTAATGAGTTAAGGGCAAGGCAGAATAGCAGCAGTGACAGAGAGCCACCCTGGAATATCTCCTTTTGAATTATTATCCCTGGGATAATACTTTGTCCTTTATCATGGCTTCATTTCAATGTGGTCTGCCACTGCTTCATGGTCACTGTAATGTAGTCAATCAGTGTAGGGTGTATCTTATGCATTTTTAAGCACTCTTTTATCCATGAATGTGGGATACTATCAAATGCTTTTTTGTAGTCAGTTAATGCCATACTTAGATTCTTCCCCTTTTTACAGTTCTCCACTATGACTTTATTTAACAAATTATCCTTTGTTCCATATGACTTTCTTTTATTGCCCTTTGTTCTACTGTCATAATTGAGTTTTCTTCTAAATGATTATAAATTCTGTCAGCATCAATTCACATGTATAGTTTATATGCTGTCGGAAGGAAAGTTATTGGTCTATAATTTGTAGGGTAGCTTGCAGGTTCACTCTTAACTAGAAGCATTGTTATATTGTCAGTATAAATCTTTAGATGATGTTACAGTACAGTTTTGCTATTTACTTCTGTAGTGTATTTGACATTTGGGAACTATTAATGACATATGCATTTTTAACTGCATGGGTGCAGGACACATATTGGTCTGAGTAAATATGTGTTTTTAGTCAGTAACAAGTGGCCTTCTGTGGTTGTGATTTAACATGGATTATTATGGGATGAACAGTAACCAAGCATTAAACATACTAATTCATACCAATCAACTATTTCCACAGAACATCACTGAGCAGCTGGTTTGCGCAATCAATGGCAACGTTTTTGCGCATGCGAGATTTATATTTCATGACTACTACTTGAACTTGAGAAGTACTTATGCATATCGGTCATGGTAGAAATAGCTGAGAGATACTATGGTGTTCATAATGTAGCTTATTTTGCAAATGTTGTGTCAGAAATTTTATGACATGAAGGACCATTAGCACTGTTTTCCCCATTTGTGTGGAGTTAAATGACAAGCAAAAGCAGGGTCTCTGCTTCATTGAGAAAATAGTAACAGTTCTATTAGGTCACTTTCCTCCGTGCAAACATGCTAAGCAGAGAGGTATGGCAGTCAGCACTTTGGACTATATTGAGTGCAAGAAAAACCCCTGCTACCTAGCTGTCTCTGTGGCAGCAGGTGTAACAGCAGTGAGCTTTTTGGAACACAAATGATACAGGATTTGAATCCAGTTCAAACTAATTGTTTTTTAAATATGTATTCAAGATGGAATTAAGTACTGCAGTGGTGGTGCTGCAGTAGCATTGTCGCCTCACAGTAGGACGTTGTCCTGCTCGATTCTCAGCTAGAGCGTCTTCTGTGTGGAGACATGTGTGAATGGGCGTACCTTCGTTGAAGGTTGTGCATCAAGGCTGGCAACTTGGCATGTAAAAATCTACTGCCAATCATTAGCGGACCAGAGTTCCGCTGTGGCGACCCTTAACCGGGAAAAGTGGAAAGACACAGCAACAACAATAACATTCAAGATGGCATTAAATAATTAAATGTGACCATTTTTGCAAATATGAGAGAGAATGATAGTAATGAAGTACTGTATAAAATGAACACCACTCAACTGAATTATGTCAACAGCATACATATGGATTGTCATTTTTATATATTGATCAGTCTAAATAAATATGATAAGAAATATTTAATATTAGTGTTATTACTCTGCTTCAATGGTGTGCTTCTTTAGCACAGTAGGTTTAAGCACCATTGTTTGGCGGTAACCACACTATGTCAGAGGACATGAAAATCCATTCACCATCAGTTAGCATTGGTGCATAATGCCAAACTCCCTGCAAATAAGGTATGAATATAGGGTAGATAGCAAAAGTGATGAAATGGGGAACAAATGGGGAAGAACAAAGGGTAAGCAATATAGGAATGTGCAGCAGGGAATTAGGAAAGAACCATAGCTATCCACTTCTTCAACAATGTGATATGAACATGAATAGAAAATTGGATGAATTTGGACTTTCACTTCAACACAGATGGGGTGATAAAAACACAATCATACTGTATAGCCAATTGGACCAAATCAAGTGTGTCAAGAAGACACATGTGTGAATTGAAGAACTATATATGGAAAAACATTTTTTGTGGGACAGGTGCCCAGCTTTTTGTTTTATTTCAAAAAGAGAGGAATGTTGGGGAAGGGACATAGGCATGTCAGGGTCAGGTAAGTTGGGTAGGTGAAAAGGTGGGTGCAGACACACAGGAAAAACAAGACAGAGGCAGGGATGGTGAGGGACGCAAAAGGTTGGGGACACCATGAGTGCATGACTGTGGATAGGGAGGGGACATCAATGGCCAGTGCCCATCAAGCATGGGAACAGTGAGAATCTAGTCCTCACCCTCAGAACTGTCATCACTGCCCCCTTACTCAGTTTGTTGTTGGAGTGCTTTATTTTTTCCAAGCATTCCAGCCAGAATCTTCTCCATCTTCTCCATCTGGCTGAGGTGTGCACCAATGGTACTTTCTACAACTTCACACAACATGCCTGGTATCTCCTGGTGGGTGATAAAAATCACCACCTCCATGAATACTCCCAGAGGGTACCACTGCACCAGTTGCAAGTTGCATCCCAGATGTGCTGGGCATTGGTGCAGCAGCCACTGGATGGGTGGTATGTTGAGATTCACTGTTTGGCCTACCTCCCTGTGCTGGAAATCATTTTGTTGGTTGACAGAAATTGATGACAAGAGAATTTTGTGACCACACATATAAAAAAATAAAAAAGAGAGATAAGGGGTGGGATAAGAAACAAAAAAGAAAAAGATAATTAGAGCCATCATATTTCTCATAAAATAAATGAGTAAAACATGAATATATTTTTGCTTTTACATTAACTATACTTTTTAAACACTACAAACTAGGAGTGATTATTGTTCCAGTTAATCCTTGTAATATGCATATATCACACATATGCTTTTTCAAATAATACAGCTTAAGTTAACAACATGGCATTTATGCCAGTGTTGTAATTAATATCTAATTATTATTTTAGTATATGTTTGTTACTTGTAGGATTTGAACCCACGACATCTAAATACACTATTACAATTGACTCCTACAATTCCTTTGAGATACAGAATGAAGCAGGCATCCTTGATTTTACAGTTAAGATATGCATGCATAATTTGCTAGTAATGTATGGAAGAGCAATACTTTTAATACAATAATAATTATTTTGTGCTGCATACATACCTCTTGCTTCTCTTAGCCTTTCTAAATGTTCATCATGGGCTTCCTTGTTCAGTGCAATTTCCTGGGCAGCTGTAAAATACAGAAGAGTAAAAAAGAGAAGAGCATTATGTGCACCAGTCTTATCTATCTCCATCTTTGAATATAATTTAAAGTATCTTTATCTGTATGCTTACACAACTATGGGATGTCAGCAGTTCTAAAGTTATCCAGCCACTGGTTGAATTTTGCCTACTTGTGCCTTTTCAGGCCATTGAAGAAGTGCCTGCATTGCCTTCCAGTGCATGGAATGCCAGTTGCACTGGAGACAGCCTTGGCAAGACTATTCCGAGCCTCTGTTTTATATTGAGACCCTGTACAGTCTCCCTGCAATAGCCTAAGGCTGTGGTGCTTTACAATGAGTCCAGTGAATATTCTGGACTCCTCTGCATCCCATCTTTGAGCCTAAATCAGGCACCTTCCTTTCTTGCTCCTACCATGTCTATATAGGTCATACAGCAACAGTTAAAGTATTCTCCTGCCAATTCGTGATATCACATTTAATGGTTAGTGCTCAAACCAACACAACAATGCCAAATGTGTTTGCACAATGTTAAGCAGAGAGTAACAATGCCAAAAAGAGAGGAAGGCAGTTTATGAAACAGGAAAAATAGGAAGGCTAATATGACAGTTGGCCTTAGGGTAGGGGTTATATACTGATGTACGTGTTAGATAAGTTCAATTTTCAGACATGTATTAGGGTATATAAATTTTATGACCTGACATTTTTTTACATGGCTTTACACACTGATAAAAGTAATTTGTACAATGTGCGATTCAAACCTATGTAAAATAGACAATACATAATCTTTTACACAGGTGTTTTTACCTCCTTGCCACAGTGGAAGGGTTTGTCAGACATGCTCATTAATTATATGGACACAGTCAAGAGTGATTAGTTAACAATGTATGTGTATGTCCTGACAATACCCTGGTTTATACATAAATTTTTATATGACTATCATTGAAGTATGAAGTCCATCCCAGGGCAGAAAAGACACTTTTGAGTACAGAAACATAATTGTCAGTATACCCTCAGTCACACATATAATTCATATGATATCCTCTTCTATACATAGTTATTATGTCTAATTATATTTATATTGTTCTTTACTTTTAAAAATTGAGAGGTACAGCATTAATAAAATTTGGATTGAGCTAGATTAGAACCCTGGCTCACCTGTATTATGGTCATGAATGTACACCACAGGGAAGGTAGAGCCATAGGTGTATTTTATAGTCATTACTGTGCAGACTGCGCATTGTGACTCAGGACATGTTTGTCACACATGCTCATTATTTATATATGCACATTAAAGTACTGAGTGTATGTGTGTGACATGAAAGTTTAGAAAATAAATGTTTAATTGTAGAACCTGTACTGATAACCACAGTTAGACATATAATATATATGATATCATGTGTATGCTCAATCCACCTGATATACATAGTTATTTTTATATATAATCATTTTTATATTTGAATTTTTATATAACTTACTGTGGATCAGCATTAATAAAACTTAGAGTTTGTTGGATTATAACCCTGGCTCATATTTATTGTGGCCCTTAACTTATACCTGTTGCCATGGGTAGCTAAGCAGCAGCAGTTCTTTTTAAACTCATTACTGTGTATGAGTGCTAACCACAGCACAATGCCGCATAGACTGCTTTTGTGATGGAAGACTACCCATGATACAACGTATCCTTTTACAAATTGACAATGTCTGCAGGTGTTGTGGAACCATGCTAACCACCACACAACACTTTTTAGTGTGTTTGCACAGTGCAAAGCACAAGATGTAACAATGTATCTTTTTGAAACTGACAATGTCTGCTTATTGTCTGCAGGTGTTGTGAAACTGCAGGTGTTATGGAAGTGTGCTGACCATCGTGCAACACCACTTAGCATGTTTGCGCAATGGAAGGCAAAAGCTGTAATAATGTATTTTTCTGAAGTTGACAATGTCTGCTTGCTGTCTGGGGTATTATGCCATTTTTGCGTGGAGGAGAGCAATGTGCAAATGAGACAGGCAAAGCTCAACGTGTATTATTCTTGCAAAACAATTGTTTATTAGTTTTCATCATTAAAAGATAAATGTTTGACATGAACCATGATCTACATATCTTATGTGTTGTTGGATTCATTTTGTTTACCAGGTGTGCTAGACACACGATTCGCAGCTGTAATTTATGCTGTACTTCTCATAGATGCAACTTCCATTAATTTTTATTTATTTATCCATTTCACCATATTTGCAGTAAGCTGCATGTCATGCAAATGTTAATACATTTAAAAAGGAAACATAAACAAAATTACAAAACACATTTTAACACACCCTACAGATTTTTACACAACTCTGGATTTGAACTATCATACTAATAAACCTACCAAATACAGTAGGAGTGTCTTATCTCTCTTTGCCCCAGAAACAACTTTGCAGTAGGAAATCAAATCCTTGTGCATACAAGCACGTCCCATTTCCTTCACAGTATTAAGAAGGCATATACACTTGTATAATCTCATTCATTTATACATCTGTTCCATACAGATTTATTGCAATGAGTGATCACACAACCAGTTATGAGTATCATTTGCAGCAATGCAGCTCTATTTTCTATTTGTATTGTGTTCATTCTTCTCTTATCTGTGCTGTACTCTCAGACATGCAATATATAGGACATTTTCTATCATTGTCCTTTACAGGTATGATAAAATGACATGACATTGAAAAATAATTTTCAGCAAAGGCAGGAGAGGTTGGCTATCAGTGAACAAAAACGAGAACTGTATGCTGTTTATTTCCATTTGAAAGCTTGCTACAGTTACTTCTACATTTTGTAAGTGTATCCTGGGTGACACATCCAATACAGGTGGTGTAGTCTGAATTGCTTTGTCTTCCTTCTCCCTCACACTAATCATTCACAGTTGCAATCCATTAGCAACTAACACTGTGGTAGAGCCAACACTATGTTTACACCTGCTACACAAAGTCAAAAATTTGGGATTCAGCAATTCTACTGAGTACACACCTCATTTGCATCTTCACCATGCTCGTAGGCTTGAATCTACACTATAAGAATGTTACCATGGCTAGGAAACTTAAAGGTTAGAAGACTTGGTGTATTTGGTGAACATAAAAGCTTGCTATTCCTTTTGATTTATCTGCAGAGAAGGCTTCTGATCTTGTTAAGGTATGGTTGCATTTCTCAAATACATTCTAGATTTGTTTACATGTTACAAAGAAAAGTTGTATATAGATGCATTAGAAAATGGAAATTTTATCTGTATGCACGTTTTATAGTGCATTGTTGACACCGGCATTTGTTTGGGCAGGCATTCTTTCTCAGACAGACAGCCTATTACATTTCATCATACGTGTTATTGTTAAAACTGGGTTATCTTACAGTTTTCTTATGTTATTTCAGGGAAATGTAAGATCCTATATTGCCAATGTCACCAGGGCATTATAATTCTACAATAGCCCATAGACACCTCCAGGGAAGTACCGAGCATGGTGAGAGCTGACTGGCAATCATATAAAGCTGACTTTTCTGTTTAAAATGTGTACACATTTTGTGAGAATGTGTTGAAAGCATATATAAGAATTGAATTATGTGATATTCCTTAGTTTGTACAAACTTTTCATTTGCCTGTTTTTGTGGGGGTGAGGAGCCAAGTACCATTTGTGTGTTGCCACAACAAAAGTTGTGTGTGTTTAAAGATATTTCCTGTTGAAATTGTGTAGTCAACCTGCTATTTCCTTAGCAAACAATATGTCACTAAAGTAGTATGCCTTTTTTGGACCAAACATTCATTTGTATGTGAGTGTGATATGGTACAATCACATAACTTTCAATTTTAATAATTCAAATGTGTGTCTCCAGTGCTTAGCACTGAAAATATATATATATATGTGTGTATATAAACAGGAATATAGTTATGTGATATTTATGCATTGTATCCTTCTTTGTTTATGTCACATAGGATTATGATGGTGCCATGGCTCCTTTCTTCTTGAGAGAAGATGTGGGGATACGGCCGATAGAATGCAGATTTGGAACCAGATAGTCAATGATGTGAGTGATGTAGGGGGGCACACCAGGACATATAATCAGGTGTATCATAGGGCCACTGATATGAGTTCATCAGCACAGAGGAGAGCAGCTGCAGTTGCCCTTGAACAGCTGGCTACAGTAGGGGGCCTGCTACGGAGCCACCACTGACACCAAACAAAGTGTTTCTGTCCACTGTCAGAGATCCAGAGAGCTCAATGGCAACTGGATACCCACATGTGACTGATGTCAGTGCTGGTGTTTCTGGGAGGAAAGATTGTGACAGGAGGAGCTTCCAGGTAAGCTTACATATGTCAAGGTATAAGATTTGATTGTATAGTAAACTATAGAAAAATGTAACTAATACTTCAGGGTGTTTTGTTTTTTTTATTTATTTATTTTTTATTTTGATGAACCTATTGATAACTTGAGACAGTTAATGACACATTTTTGTTCATTACATATGGGCTTTGGGTGATGGATGCGTCAGCCAAGGTTCATTTCAAATTATTGTTAACAGACATATAGGCAAGAATTGTGCATTCACTGTCCCCCTGTATCATTGTAGTTGTGATGATTGCATCTTTACCTTAGTTCATTTTTTTCCAGAAAAATCCTTCCCACCAAGTGTGGTATCATCTGCACATGATAAGGCAAACATTGTTATTTGATTATTGATGAAAATTGGTAAGATATATGCATTTATCTCTATGTGTGAGCTTGGTGTAATGAGTGTTGTGTGTATTGCATCATCCACGATAATGTGACCACTGTTAGTTTATCTTATAAATTGTTTCAAATATTTATTGTAGGTATTAAATTATTTCATGTAT
This sequence comes from Protopterus annectens, assembly GCF_019279795.1. Lineage (NCBI taxonomy): Eukaryota > Metazoa > Chordata > Ceratodontiformes > Protopteridae > Protopterus > Protopterus annectens. Next base: position 492,777,950 of record NC_056734.1, read on the forward strand.
TTATGCTTATTATCACAGGTGATCCTAACAGTGGAAGTGTAGGACTCTTTCCACCTGATGTCAGAGTATCGGCAGACTCTGATGATAATGGTGGCCAAACACAGGCACAGTTTGTGGTGCAGAGGTTGAATCTGACACTGAGGTTGACATTCAGCCATCGCCTGTATTTCCCTTTGACACAGTTAGTGGGCCTATGCAGACCTATTCCACTGAGCCCTCAGATATTCAACAGGTACAGGGTGACACACTTGATTAGGGGCTTCAGTGTAAGTTGATTCCAGCTGTAGCCAAAATGTGGGCAAGGTCCCATGCAGGAGGATTGTTAGCTGTGCTCAGAGGAGGCCTGCTGTCTACCCTTCATCTGATCCTGGTGTGTCTTTAAGTGCCACTCGATGTATGTTTAGAGCCAGCATGGAGGTGCAGGCATGTTCCTAAAGCCTCTGAGGACATGCTTAAGTTTGTAGATGTGGCACAGGCTAAGATGCATGACTGACTCTGCTGTTTGTCTGATTCAATGGATCAGATAAATGACACAATGGAATGGGCAGTGTCTGTGATAGAACATTTGCTGGAAGTGGGACAACATCCTCATGGCTGTAAGTCAGCAGCAATATCTGATGTTAGCCAATTTGGCCATGCCCTGTCATGGTCCTGTAGTGGCACAACTTTCACTGCTTCATCTGTGATTGAGGTGTCCACACTCAGACATTGTAGGCCATGGGGTCATAGCCCTGGACATACTTGTGAAAAGACCTCATCCAGCAGACATCAGTCATGTTCAGTTATCAGAAGCACATCTGACCATGGACATGGATGTGACAGTGCAATTTATGGCAAAGCCAGTTTTCACAGTCAGGGGTGACGACAATCGACCATGCACAGCTCACACCTGTCCAACATACCAGGATGTAGCACTAGCACAGAGCTTGCTTGTGTTCTTGCAGATACTCACACACATTTCAATTTGACGGGCCAGACAGACACACACACACACACACACACACACACACACACACACACACACACACACACACACACACATAACTTACATGAGTCATTCTTGAGACTTAATAACTCATGGCCATTTGATACTTTATCCAAATTTCTGCTTGCCTGTCTGTCTTACTCACACACACTCACTACCTTTTGTGTCAGCGTTGGCCTCCTGCCCCTCCCCCAAACAACACCCTGTGCCAGTGATGTTAACTGTGCCATACCCGTGACTTTCTGTCTTTTGGATTCAGGGATACATAAGTCTTTTGTCTAATAAACAGGGTGCATAATTGACTGAGTGCTTATTACGTATGTGTTTGTGATGCTCTTTTTAAAATTGAACTGCTTTCTTACAGGTTTTTGTAATGTGTGTATCTTTCATGCATGATGCTTAGTTGATAGTGAACACATCTATTGACATAAGTCAGTGCTGTCACATATTGATGCCATTGTTGTAAAAATCACCCATCTTCTACTTAGTTACATTATCAAGTAACATTTTGCAAGGATCTGCCATTCATTTATATTATTAGCCATTAATTTTCCTATTTCAGGTTGAACACTTACCTTGATAGTTCGTCAGTTACAAGTGTTTTAATTCGGGGCTGACTCTGTGTGATGCTGGCAGTTCACAGCCATTACATGAGTAATTTGAGGTTGTGAGCATGGCCTGGCATCCATTTTACTGTGTGTATGCATGTGCATAGGATGACAGTTTTACCCTCTTAGATGGTGGGCAAGTGTGCTATCTATTGCCATTTGGCCAGGGCGAGGACATATTGTGTATGCCTAAGAATACCTACAATCTCAGAGGCTGTTGGCTCTGCTTTGACTCCTCCCCTGTGTGTGGTTGTGGTAACCTTGCCGATGGTGAAGGAACGTGTGCCCCTTAACCTTGGTGATCCTGCTAAAGCTGTTTTCTCAGGATAACATGGTGAAGGATAGCACAGTCAGGGAAAATTTCAGCACAAGAATAGGGAATGTACTGCAGGGCCCCTCTAATGTATCTAGGCACTGGAACCTTGACTTCATCAGCCCAAACACATACTCTGCAATATTTATTATTTGAGTGTGTGCCTCATTATTGCATTCTTCAGTGAGTGTGTGTGCGTTTCTGGCGGGAATCATCAGCCACAGCTTGAGTGCATACCCTGGATCCCCCAATAAATGACCCTGTGGGATATCCCCCCTAGAAAAGCTCTGATACAGTTGAGAGTTGTGCCAGATATAGAGCCATGGTAACTGCCTGGATTGCCAGCAAACACATTCAGGATGATTCCCTTAGAGTTACACATGACCTGGCAGTTAATGGGGTGGAAGCCCTTTCTGTTAATGTACAGCCTTGCCTGTGCTTCAGGTGGTGCTTTGATTTCAATGTCCATGCAGTCTATGACACCAACACTTGAAGGAAGTGTGCTGCAGGGTAGAAATTCTGCATAGTTGTAGCTCTGTCCTCATGCGTATTGGAAAATGTATGTAGTCACTGTCAAGCTGTAGGATAGCATTCAGGAGATGATGTACGATCCTGGATCCTGATGCCTGTGACACCCCTAGTATATCCCCTGTTGGTCTCTAGAAGGCTTCTGTAACTAATATTCTAAGTGTTACACATACCTTAGTCTCCACTGGTATTGGTTCCCCTCACTTTGCCCTTGCTCTCAGTTGAGTATGACAGAAGTTGCAGAGTTCCTGTAGTGTGTCTCTGTCTGCCCTCTAGTGCTCTACAATTTCCACCTCATACAGACCGTAAAATGTTAAACAGGGTCTAAACACCCTTCTTGGACGAGGTCTACTAGCAGCAGCAGCATAGACTTGGGCCTGTTGCATATACACATATATAAGAGCAACAGCAGCTCTTACCTTTGTTTCCATGTAGAATAGTTTCCGTGGCTGCATTCCATTAGGTTTTGGAATTCACTGGCAAAACGTGCACATGTCTACATGGTTCCTTTATAGCTTGTTGAATAGTTCCTCCATCGTGGATTGGTTGATTAGCATACAATTCAGCTGCTTATGCAGTAATTAGCATACCACAATGTTTGACATATTTGCATGGCTTTGCATGCTGTGTAGAGCCACTTACTGAATAAAATCAGCATGCTACCATGTAGGCTTTATTGAATCCAACTCTATATCATATCAAGGATTAGTTTTTTTATCTTTTACCCACGGAGTGCTAGGAAAGTCTGCAGCTTCTCTGTGAACTTGAACTAGATAACGTGTGTATCACAAAATGGATGGATGAATGATACTTTTTAATTTTGCATAGAAAGAAAAAATAACATTTTATATTTATATGAAATGCATTTGTTTATGCTATTAGAAAATTTGAAGTATTTAAGAAGAACAGCAAAGCTTTATTTGATTCAGCTATCCTCAACTGTTTTGGGGTTGTCATTTTAATTAATATCTGTGCACTGAAACTATTTCATTCTTTTAGATTTGGAAAAAAAATGTTATCAGCAAAAATTAAGTGGGCGCAAAAAAAATATAACAGATTTTCCTTTTAAAAGTTATGACTTACTTTTAGATAATATGAGTTACTGAATAAGAGATCAAATAATGAAAAAAAAAATCAGTATACTTGTTGGATACTGTAATGTTTTTCTAAACTTTAAATAAAGCAGACAGCTTTCAAAGTGCTATAAAGCATATTAGAAACTGCAAACTTTATAGTTGGGGAAATATAGTTAATTATTTGGGGATAAACATCTACAACTGAAAAAAAGTTCACATTTTCAGGCTAGAAATTATCTCTTTCCAGCTCAGATGTGATTCTTGTTTTACAAGACCTGATGAAATTGGCATGCCTGTCTGATCATGCACCTATAAAATTTACTTCAAAGCACAATATAAATATAATGGAATATTAACCACAATTCTTTTTCAAATGGAAAATGTAGTAAATGCATTATAGCAAAATAATAAAACTTTGGCAGCTTAATAAAAGTCAGCCTGTCTCATTAAAAGCAAAGAAGCTTAAAAGTTATGTAAGGGAAATAATGAAAAACGTGTCCATCTGCCACAAAACAAAAAAAAAGGAAAATGTGAACAATACAAAAGCACAGTTTTCAGTATATGATACTTAGCACAAGCAAATTTTCCAAAATAAAATATTAGAATGAAAAAAATGTAAAAGCTGTTTCTGACGAATTACAAGTGAAGACAACTTAGCAACAGTGTAGTTAATAGAAATTTATGCACTTTAATGTGAATATGACTGACCAATACATTTAGATCAATAATTAATATTAGAAGAATATATCATCAAGGAGTAATGTTGTACTGGAAAGCTCAAGCTACAAAATCTAGCAAGTGCATTTAAATCCTGACATGCCCCATACCATGGCTATATAGGGTCTATATTAAAAGACCAAAGAGGTGTTTCAGTGAACACCTCTTGGTCAACACGTAATAAGCGAACGCACTAAAACGCGAATGCTCAAAACAGCAAAGCACGCACACACACACACACACTTTAAAACATAACAACGGCCCCCACACCCCCATAACTAAATATACCAACTCCAAGATCGCACTACAGTGAGGAAAGGGGCAAACACATGGGGATGGCCAAGCAATTTCTTTCCCAGGGAAGGAAACCTCTGTTTTGAGCATTCGCGCTTTAGTGCATTTGCTCATTATGTGTCGACCAAGAGGTGTTCGCTGAAACACCTCTTCGGTCTTTTAATATAGACCTGCTATACATTATTGCTCTGATTCAGTAGTAAATGATTTTTTTTTTCAATCTCTTGATTAAAGATGATATTTAAAAAAAACATACATACATAGGTACATATACAGTAATAGAAAGAAAACAAACCATAACAGATTTTCCTTTGTTATTTTCACACGGTATACATTCTAACAGTTTTCACTCAGTCCAATTTTTCATAAATTGCTCAGTTCTGATTTATCTTACATTTCACTCCTCTTCCTCTTAAAGTTATGTATCTTGGCATCAATACTGTGGCTGACCTGTTCAGCTGTGATTTCTGCAAGTGTAATACTTGAACAAGACATTTAGTTTAATACAAGATTACAGGCAGATTTCTTCATTTATGTTGTTGCTTTTTAAATGTTTATTAAATTCAGAAAGATTGATGCCTCTCAAAATCACAGACTTGTGTGCTGTGAATTCAAACACTAGTAAAAGTCAGTGTCACTGTACTATACAGACTTGTGAGCTGGGAATTCAACCACCAGTAGAAGTTAGCATCACTGTACTACAGATTTGTGTGCTGGGATTTCAAACACCAGTAAAAGTTAGTGTCACTGTACAATAGATTTGTGAGCTTAGAATTCAAACACCAGTAACAGTATCACTGTACTACAGATTTGTGTGTTGAGAATTTAAAAGTGTAACTATACTATAGATTTGTGTGCTGGGAATTCAAACACTAGTAAAAGTTAGCATTGCTGTACTATATAGATTTATGTCCTGGGAATTCATTCAAGGAACAGCTAAAAGTTAACATCACTATACTATAGATCTGTGTGCTGGGAATTCAAACAGAAGTGAAAGTATCACTGTACTTTTTGACTTGCAAGACTGGAGCAGCCTGCAATTGCTTTGATTAAAATGTTGAATAGCAGAATATTCTTTCATCAAAGGGGTGAGTTGAAACTTTTTAATTTCTCTGTATGGTTAAGGTGCCCTTTACATTTCAGAAAGGTTCATAGGTAAATAGTAGGCAATCAGTCTGCAGACTATTACAAGCCTAGCCAATAGCCAGAGGTCAGAATCAAACCCTATACTTTGTATCTGTGAAGTAAAGACCTTAACCACTGTATCAACCCTCCCCATTTAATAAGTATCCTGTATGTAGCACTGAGTTTGTAACTAGTAAGATTATAGAGGCTACAGGATACCTCAGTATAAAGTAGGTATGTTTAGTTAAGTGCAGTCCCCAGTGTAGTCCTATGATATGGACATTGTTCATGACACCAGGCATGTGCAGGATGTCTGTAGTGAACAGGGGGCTAGTAACAACTACAAGTACACAGATTCCTTGCAAATCTGCATATGCAGCATAAGTTAGCTCAGAAATAGTATGAGACTTATCTGCTTACATGAGAACATAATGATGCATTGTGGCACTGGCATGATGGTCACTGTACTGCCAAATCACCTCTCTCCATGAATACTGAATGCAATACAGCAAGTATGCAAAGCTGATAACTTGTGTACTCAATGCACATTTAACACTGACATCCACAACACTGTACTATAGCACACACGAAATGTATTAGTTACAGTGCCTGCAAGTCAAGTGCTATGCATAACCACATAGTGTATTGCTGTGTAGTGTAATTTGTTGCCTGAATTGTGCACAGTTTTCAATTCACACAGATCTAGTGCATACATATGTGGTAAAAAATGTGTTGCTGCATCCCCGTATATTGTTGAGAACTGTATGAAAGTTAGCTGACATGGTGAATAGAGTTCATGCCAAAAATAGTAAACATATATGGAAAGGTTATTACCATTTTGAATTTTTCCAGTAACAGGCAGTTTATGAGGGGCTGTTTAAAATGCAGAAAACCATACCATACCAGCTTTTGGGAGGGAGGTGGAGGGGGTGAAGTGATTGTTTCTGAGAAGGTGTTTTTCCTATGATTAGAGGCTGCAAGGCATTCTGTCTCTCATACTGATTTACATGTCCCTGTGGATTGTTATTACTCATGCACTGATCAATGTTACAGGCTTCCCAGAGAATTGGGGAAGCCGACAAAGAAGATGATTAGATGTGCAGTATCATGAGCTGAAGAGACTGTACTTACTGAAGGAGAAGGAGAACACAACATTAAGGACAATGTTAGCATATCAGTATACTGAATAGAAAGTAAGCTTTGATCATACGACATCGTCACCTGTACCCTAATATGTGTCTTCTTCACAGCTCATTGAGAAAAAATGCCAGCACTTGTCCAGGATATGTGATGAGTACCTGCTTGTCTTATATGAGTATGTTTTTTTTTGGAAGGGACGGGTTGTGTGTGTGTGTGTGTGTGTGTGTGTGTGTGTGTGTGTGTGTGTGTGTGTGTGTGTAGTACAGATGCCTCATATTCACATTTCAGCATGGCTTAAAAGATGGGGCTGTCCTAAAGGTGTTCAATGACTATTTGGTGGCACTCATTGCAGCTAGGGATCTGAACTTGCCACCCAATCCTTGGAGATTTACATTGCTTCTGCAACCCACCCCATTTGCACCCACTGTCACTGTATTTCTAGAGTATACCCTGAACATCAGCAGTGTGGTGTGCTCCCAAACCATCTGCTGATCTCACCTTGATGCCATTAACTTAGGGTCCCCCTGAAAGTATGCATCAGCAATTATGGCCTACTATGCTGTATTAGTTGAGTTCCTCCTATCACCATGTACTAATGTGTGCACCAGCAGTGCATTCTATTCCTACTGTGGTTGCTGAGCTTACGTTGACACTGCATTCTTGGGGAATCCTTTGAATAAAGCTTTGACAGTACAATATATTCCTATTGTGCACAATGAGCTCACCTTTTTACTGTAACTCTTTAGAGCAATCCATGAAGATATACAAAGATTCACATAGTACTTCTGACATCACCTTGATGTATATAATGGAAGCATATATTAAAGGTATGTTTCAGCAAATACAGTCCACTCATATTGCATCCATTAAGTTCAGTTTTTCACCATAAATTGTGCCTTGGCAGTTTAATGTACTTCCTGTGCACCTGCAGAGCTGACCTTGGCATTGTTTACTTAGATCGTTGCATGAAAGTGAGTAGTACATGAAGGTGTGTATTGTCAGCACAATCTACTGCTTATATGTTTATCCTGACACTGCATACTTAGAGGGATCCATAAAGATATGCATTGACTTACATTGCACCTGAACTCCCCTGTTACTGTTGATTTAAAGCTTCCCCTAAATGTGCTTCTTATTAAAACTTCCCCTAAATGTGCATCTTAACAATGTGGCAATTACATACTGCATTTTCTGAGCTCACCCTTGCACCATATACTTACAGCTCCCGTGAAGGTATGCAGCAGATGTGCAGTCTAGTCACTAGATAGCCACAGTGAACCACTCACATATGAAATGTTCAGCTGCAGCATGCTATGTTAATATGCACAAAAATACCATGCGTTTGTATATACATGAAGAAAGGTTACAAATGTACCATTATGGGCTGACATGTAGCAACGTGGTGGTGGTGGGCACATGTATGAATATCTCTGCATTGTTTCAGTTGTTCATAGTTCATGGGATTCTCTATTATTGAACAATTTTCTTTTTTTTCTCAATTGTTTTTATTGAAAATTCTAACAACCAAACATTAATATATGATAATAGAAATATTATAAAAACAAATATATGTATCTAAAAGAACAATAATACACAACTAAAATAACTACTTCCAATTGTATCTGCTATAAAACAAAGCCTTTTAAACATAAAAATAAATGGGATGAGTAGTAAGCTAATTATTAACGTCTGTTTATCCAGCAGTTCTTTGAATTTCAACCATGTATTATAGGAAGAGGTGATTCTAGATGCTCTTGTCTTGATTGTGATAAGTTTAAGTTGACAAACTTCAGTTACCAAGTGTACAAATTCCTTCATAGTAGGAGTCGTCTGATTCTTCCAGTTCTTGGTGATGACTTTTCTAGCTAATGTTAAGATACTCCATAAAAGAGGGTATTTTATTTTCATGACACAAGTGGGAATAGGTGTATTAAATAAAATAACATACAAAGCTATGTCAGACCCAGAGCTGTTGGACATGTTCCACTTAAAGAAATCCCAATCCCTCCGAGCTACACGCTCTAGGGACCTAAACCTTGTCACCACAATAAACAGAACATGCTGGAGGGATAGATTCCTGTCCCAGAGACTTCCCATACTCTGGAAGAGACTGCCTATCTATGTGAAACAGAGCTCCTCATTAGCACTCTTCAAGAAAAATCTTGCTGATTGGATGGGAAATAGGAAATTCACCCCGGGATCACTTCTGTGGCTCTGCTTGACAGGGGCACAGAAAAATAATTTTCTTGGGTGGCGAAAGCCATGGTACCTTTTTGGCTAGGGTTGTATAGGCCCTAGGGCCAATAGCCTAGTACCTACCTATGAACCTATAAGAAATTTGGTCAGCATAAATTTATCATTAAAACAGACTGTAAGAGAGAATTCATATCCCAATATGTTTTAAGTTTTATACAATCGTAAAACATATGCTGCTAGTCAGCTTTAACATTTAGTTTACATCTTCAGCATTCTGTCTTTATTATACATCAGTTCAACTTTATGTGATGTGATAAAGGTTCTATGTAAGAACTTCCAAGAGAATATCCTCCACCTTAGTGATGAAGCAGTTTGTTTTGAAAACTGGTGTATTAGTTTTTTATCATCTTCACTTGGGGAGTTATTATTAACAAGTCTAAAATAATCCCAATAGCTTTCTCTGTGACATACTGTTGATTTCTTAAGTACCTTATATATTTTAGAAGTCCCTTTTCAATTATATTCCAGTGCATTAGAATAATGAGTAAATCAATGAATGTGGGGAATGAATTTATAACTATTGGTTGCATTAGATTAATCTTATGTTCAACCAATTGTCTATAATTTTGAATTTCTGGCCATGTCTTTGCTTAACTCAAACTGAGTAATGATATGGTCAACATTTCATAACCTCCCATGGTCTAGTAATTGATACCAGTATAACAGTTTTTTGTCTTTAAATGTAGTCATTGTTGTTAAGTTAATGCGTTAGTACAATTTTGAGTATAGGCAATTGGAAATACAAAGAAAATCCATGATTTATATTCAGTGTTCCTGAAAAATGAAAATTTTAAAGGAGGTTATCATTGTATTAATATAATAAGTTAACTGGTCTGTTTTTATTTTCTATAAAATAGTCTTTTACAAACTAATGAAATTTATTAGTAGCTATTTTAGTATGATATGATGTTGTTAAATTATTGGATTTACACCAAATACCTCTCTGAATATCTTTCCATTTGGCATTAAAATTATTTAACCAAGAAATTATTGTCTTAACAATTGAAGCTAAGAAATATAATTCTAAATCTGGAAGACCAGTGTCACCTGATGTCCAATCTCTAATGTGATGGTTTAAAGCTAGGCTTATTAGGAAACCATAAAAATCTCAGAAACAAAGACTTATACTTTTATATCGTTTTTTTTTTTTTTGGGGGGGGGATAAAGATTGTATTATATACAACTTTTTCCAAACGAACAGCAACTGATAAGGAAAAAAGGACCAAGGATAACCAGCAGAACTCGTACACAGGAGAAAACCGTTTATTGCAAACCAGGTTTAGCGCTTTCAACTAGAAATACTAGTCTTCATCAGAACCATAAAACCACATACCAAGCAGGTTTAAATAACAAGAGTAGTTAAAAAAGGCACCAAAACATTTAAAGGTATAATACACAAAAAACCAAAAATGTGTTAACTCACTTATAAACACTAAAAACCATAAAACATAGAAACAAATCAAACCTAGTTATTTAAAAATAAATACATTAAAATTCACATAAAAACCTTAAAGAAATTTGTTTTTGCAATTGATAATGTTCAATATACTTGTAAATGTATATGAGTGTGGTAGTAATAGTTAATAATGTTATTAATAAATAAATACTTATATAATGTAATGGTAAATAACTAAAATCACCAAATCAGTATGATACAGCGTATACCTTCATCATTACTGAGACAACACTAGAAATGGTTTTATACTAATTGACTCATTTAGTCCAGGTGCCCTGGTGGCATCCAACAAAATCTGCCACTTGCTCTCTAGTGCTGATAACTGCATTTTCCAATTTCCACCAAAAACAGAGCTTTGCAAATGATCAATAATGGCAAAACGGAATGTGTGATCTTCGCCATATTCAAACAAATGCCTGTATAGGGCATTCTTGCTGTCTTTTTTCTGAATACGGTAATAATGTTCGTAAATACGTTTCTTAAGATTCCTTTCCGTTTTGCCCACATAATAGGCAGAACAGATCATACACATAGCCAGATATACCACTTTGGTGGTATTGCAGTTCCCTGTCCTAAACTTAATAAATGTATTGTTGGTGTCCCTTAAACTAATATGTTTGACCTCATTAATGTGTCTACACTGTTTGCAAGTGCCACATTTGGTGGTACCCCCAAAGATATCTTTTTTGCCACTATCCTTAATATTATTTTCCAAAATTCTCTTTAAATTGGCTCCTGTCTTGTAGACTACCTTTGGCGAGGACCCCACTATATGTTCAAGCTTAGAAGCTAGAATAATATCCCAATGTTGCCTTAATATATCCAATATAACATGTGTGTGAGGAGTATAGGTTAATACACACACTCTCCGAAAAGTTTGGTCATCCTTTGCCTCATTTTCTGAAGTAACAAAGTATTTTCCCAACAAAGGGGGATATTTGTTGCCCCATTCTTTTTGCACATATTCAATAACATTGTTAACCAAATGGACCGGATAACCTCTATTCAGAAACAAATTTTTGATGGTATCTATTTCAGAAATCATAACATTTTCAGTGGAAGACATCCTCGCAGCACGGATGCATTGTCCCTTAACTATGTTGTTGAAAATGTGTGGTGGATGATTGCTGGTGAAATACAGATAATCATTTGAAAAAGTAGGTTTGCGGTATAACTTAGATGTAAACCCACTAGGCCCTAAACCAATAACAACATCCAGAAAAGGGATGTCACTATTACTGATATTGTGGGTAAATTTTAAAAATGTAGATGAAGTGTTAAGAAAGGACATGAATTCATCCAACTTCTCAGCTGAAGCTTGCCACAAAATAAAGATGTCGTCCAGATATCGTCCATAAAATTTGATATCCGCATAATAAGGGCTGTTGAATAGAATCTCCTCCTCCCACTCAACCATCACCAAGTTTGCAAATATCGGAGCACATGAGGAGCCCATGGCTACCCCCTTGATTTGTTTGAAAAACTCCCCTTGAAACGTAATATAATTATGTTCCAAGACCAATCCCATCATGTCACATAACAAACAAATCCTGTCCCAACTAAATCCTGAATATTTGCGTAGACTGTTGGAAAAATATTCCATTCCTAGGTTGTTGGGAATACAGGAAAAAAGGTCCACGACGTCTATGGTAACCAGGGTAAGGTTGGTCTGCCAGTAGTCATGTGTTAACTTTCCTAAAAAGCTCCAAGAATCCTTCAAAATTTGAGGTATGACTCTATAAATGTGCTTAAGCTGATGGTCAATCCATTTGCCCAACTTGAATGTTTTGGAACTGGACCCTGAAATAATCGGTCTGAAAGGTGGATTATCCACTGATTTGTGGATCTTGGGAATCCCCACTATTTTCGCTAATACTGGGTAATCATTTTTCAAGTATGAGTAAGTCTCATTGGTGATCCTACTATCAATGAGATATTCCTCTATGGCCAAATCAATTCGGTGATGGCCTATGTTGATCTGATTAAGAGAAACTGTCTCATATACCTCTGTCTGATGTAAAATGTCGTATATCCTAGAGACATACTCGTCAGTTGGAAAAAGGACAATCCCTCCACCCTTGTCCGGTTTCATTATATGAACTTCCTTGTTCTTAGACATTTGCTCTAGACAATTTCTCTCAACCTGGGTAAGATTGGCCTGAAAATTGTAGTATAACGACTGATGATTTCTGATGTCCCTATGTAATCTATACAAATCTTGGCAGACCAATTTCTCAAAATTAGCTATGCCAGGATGAGAAACAGGTATAAATGTACTTTTCCTCTTGAGTGATTTGTCCGCTCTCTCATCCAAATGCTGATCCTGATCATTGAAAGTGACAGCTAGATTTAAATTGCGACAAAATAGTTTAACCTGTTTGATGTTGTCCACTAAGTTACTACGAACAGTGGGGATGAATTTCATACCCTTGCACATGACATTAATGAAATGTTCATTAACCTCCATGTCAGTGTAATTGTATACACTGAATCCTTCATAAGAATTAAAAATGCAAGAAGGCCCTTGATGATTGACTGTGGTGCCCAACATGGTACTCACTGTCATTTCACTCCCAATACTAGAAGGATTCAATGCAACTGGAAGGTCAAAAATTCCTCCCTCAATCTCAACACTGACATTGGTTGGGGATGCCTTAACTATCTCCTGTGATGGTAAATGTGCCTGTCCGGGTACTTGTTGGTTGGAGGTCTGTCCCTCTGAAAATCCCGAAAGGGAAAGCTAGGATTAAGTCTGCCCTGATCTTGCTCGTTGTAGCTAGACTTATCCTTGTTTTTAGGCCAAATATAAACCTTGTTGGTGTTGTATAAATTGATGTCCCTACTTAACTTTTTACATTTTCTTTCATAAATATTCTTAGCTTTACCATCCACCAATAAAAACTGTTTCTTAAACAATTCTCTCCATGAATCATAATCAGCATCACCAATAATAGTCTCATACATATTTTTGAGTTGTTCAACCTAGCAAAATACACTTTTCCTTGTGATGCTTGATGAGTAATTGCATATATGAATTCCCAAAACTATCAAAAAGTTCATTGAATTCACCTATCACAACATTGTTGTATGCTAGCCCCAGTGGAAGCTTAAAAAAACGAATACCTTTAGGAACAACCTTATTCTCTAAACAACTATTCAAATAATCCATATCCATTTTACAATTCTTGTAAGCAAGAAGTTTCTTCCCAAATTCAAATATAGTGTCCTTAATAGTGTTAAAACCATTTACATTAGTGCCTGGAGCCTCATTTCGTAAATCAAAATCATTGTAATTATCATTGAAGGGGGATTGAAATCAAGGGGGCAGCCATGGGCTCCTCATGTGCTCCGATATTTGCAAACTTGGTGATGGTTGAGTGGGAGGAGGAGATTCTATTCAACAGCCCTTATTATGCGGATATCAAATTTTATGGACGATATCTGGACGACATCTTTATTTTGTGGCAAGCTTCAGCTGAGAAGTTGGATGAATTCATGTCCTTTCTTAACACTTCATCTACATTTTTAAAATTTACCCACAATATCAGTAATAGTGACATCCCTTTTCTGGATGTTGTTATTGGTTTAGGGCCTAGTGGGTTTACATCTAAGTTATACCGCAAACCTACTTTTTCAAATGATTATCTGTATTTCACCAGCAATCATCCACCACACATTTTCAACAACATAGTTAAGGGACAATGCATCCGTGCTGCGAGGATGTCTTCCACTGAAAATGTTATGATTTCTGAAATAGATACCATCAAAAATTTGTTTCTGAATAGAGGTTATCCGGTCCATTTGGTTAACAATGTTATTGAATATGTGCAAAAAGAATGGGGCAACAAATATCCCCCTTTGTTGGGAAAATACTTTGTTACTTCAGAAAATGAGGCAAAGGATGACCAAACTTTCCGGAGAGTGTGTGTATTAACCTATACTCCTCACACACATGTTATATTGGATATATTAAGGCAACACTGGGATATTATTCTAGCTTCTAAGCTTGAACATATAGTGGGGTCCTCGCCAAAGGTAGTCTACAAGACAGGAGCCAATTTAAAGAGAATTTTGGAAAATAATATTAAGGATAGTGGCAAAAAAGATATCTTTGGGGGTACCACCAAATGTGGCACTTGCAAACAGTGTAGACACATTAATGAGGTCAAACATATTAGTTTAAGGGACACCAACAATACATTTATTAAGTTTAGGACAGGGAACTGCAATACCACCAAAGTGGTATATCTGGCTACGTGTATGATCTGTTCTGCCTATTATGTGGGCAAAACGGAAAGGAATCTTAAGAAACGCATTTACGAACATTATTACCGTATTCAGAAAAAAGACAGCAAGAATGCCCTATACAGGCATTTGTTTGAATATGGCAAAGATCACACATTCCGTTTTGCCATTATTGATCATTTGCAAAGCTCTGTTTTTGGTGGAAATTGGAAAATGCAGTTATCAGCACTAGAGAGCAAGTGGCAGATTTTGTTGGATGCCACCAGGGCACCTGGACTAAATGAGTCAATTAGTATAAAACCATTTCTAGTGTTGTCTCAGTAATGATGAAGGTATACGCTGTATCATACTGATTTGGTGATTTTAGTTATTTACCATTACATTATGTAAGTATTTATTTATTAATAACATTATTAACTATTACTACCACACTCATATACATTTACAAGTATATTGAACATTATCAATTGCAAAAACAAATTTCTTTAAGGTTTTTATGTGAATTTTAATGTATTTATTTTTAAATAACTAGGTTTGATTTGTTTCTATGTTTTATGGTTTTTAGTGTTTATAAATGAGTTAACACATTTTTGGTGTTTTTTGTGTATTATACCTTTAAATGTTTTGGCGCCTTTTTTAACTACTCTTGTTATTTAAACCTGCTTGGTATGTGGTTTTATGGTTCTGATGAAGACTAGTATTTCTAGTTGAAAGCGCTAAACCTGGTTTGCAATAAACGGTTTTCTCCGGTGTACGAGTTCTGCTGGTTATCCTTGGTCCTTTTGTATTATATACAGAATTTTAGGAAGAATAATTATTTTAATTAATGAGTCTCTCTTCCATAGAGAAAAAAAATGATTCCATTAATTAAGTGTTTCTTTCAACACACATATTGTTTGTACCTGATCTTTTAAATGCACACACCCTCTTCTTTTTCTTTTCATCCCTTATCTTATCTCATTCACCCTACCAACTGCACATTGTTACTCCTCGTTACTTCATACTACCCCATTGCACCTTTTCTTTCTTACTCCACTCCTTTCCTTCCAGCCTCATACTATTTCACTGCCAGCTAAATACCTTTTTCTTTTCTCCCCTTACCCATCATCTATCCTTTATGCTTTAGAACTGTTCTAAATATATTTTACTACTACCCTGCTATACTTTTTCTATCTCATAAAATTAGTCACCTACCCTATTAACTACTTCTTTGCACAATATCTTTACTCATAAACATATTCATTCTTAACACTAGTATAAATACCACTTTATCTCAAGTAGCAGACCTAGGGTGGGGCAAAGGAGGCAAGTGGCTCAAGAGCAAAATGTTTGGGGGCATGATTGGCCATCCTTAGATCTATCTGTCATTCCCAGTTCTTGATCACTCTTTGTTGCAATATAGGCTTTTAAAAGCCAGTATAGCATTTGCTGTCTAAGTGGTGTACTGTTCCATGTATGCTACATTTTAAAAGTAAAAGTTTTTTTTTCTTTTTCAGTAAAACCTGAGCACTGTAGCACTCCTTGTGTGGCCTGTGATAGCTAAAGAGCAAGGGCCAATTTAATTTGCTGTTATGCATTTACTTAGGGATTCATTTCATTGTTATGTGATCAAAAACAGACTTGCAGTCTTGCAAGTAACTGCATAACAGAAGTCCAGAAGTATCACTTGGGTTTGCTAGTGTATGCTTCTGTGTGCCAGTGTCATCTGGAAGCAGTTTGGCCATTGACTAGTTTTGACACGGTATCCAGTTGTTACATCCAGGAGTGACACACCACTTGCATCTACATGTGTACGTATCAGTTGATTGCACCACAAAAATTATTGCTGCTGGCTTGTTTTATCATATTTGCTTCCAGTACACACACATTCTTGTGGGCACCTGCAGAGACACAAACACCTGCTGATCTCAGCACATGATGGCATACCATGTAGTGTATGTACAAAGGCACATGTGCTTTAGCAACTTTGTTATAATATAGCGACTGGCCAAAGACAGTAATGCAAAGAGCAACAACTTAACATTTTTTTCTCTTCTGTACAGATCATACCCAATATGTGTACAGTTGTAGTCATCACCTCCTAAATCCATACTTTCAGAGGTGTGCCTTGGGAACATCATGCACACTTTTATCATAAGCATTGTGATCACTTCTTTATTTATAATGCAGCAAGCATTATTTTGATAGATGTTAGAGACAGCACACTACTTTGTCAAGGCTGTAGACTCTAAGTAACGCCTGTCCTCCAGTTCAGATTTCCAGGACAATAGATATGCATGCTGAAGAGTTATGTATGAAAGATATGGACCCATACTTACTGGCACCTATTAAAATGGTACATTATCACCATATGCCATGCTCAGGGATGTATATAGTACAACACTATTACAGCTGTCAATCTTGAGTTGTATTGTATTGTACATATTCTTGTATGAAGCTTACACTTTGTTATGCACATTGTCACTCTGTTTTCTTGTGAACATTTCAGATTCAATTGCTTTACATTACTTGTACATTCTGCTATTTTAAACCATGTTTTTGCTGCACCATGTTGCCACACATCTGCTGTGCATCACTTGAACACTGTCTTTTATACTGTCCTTAAATCATATGTATGTTGCATAGTGCAGAGTGCTTTTGTTGCACATCATTTGTGCTCCACGCTGTCTCTAAATCATGTGAATGGCACACACTGTATGATGTATTTGCTGTGCATCACTTCTACATATCAATCATATTTAATGATCCTTATGTCACAGTATTCAATGCAGCTGCTGTGAATCACCTGTACACTATACTGCCCTTAAATCATGTGAATGCTGCATGGTGCACTGTGCTTTTGTCATACGTCACTTGTTGCATACAATACTATCTTTAAATCATGTGTATACCACACAATGCACTATGCAGTTACTGTACATCACTTTTTGTACACTGTATTCTCTTTAAATTATATCCGTCTTGCACAATGTGCCTTGCAGCTTCTGCAGTAATCTAGTAATGCAATGTAGACCACTCTCTCTGAATCCCACTATCACACTCTCAGGATACTAAATGACTTTTAGTTAACCCTGCTAAATGCCCTAGGAAAAATTGCCAGAATAAGTTTGCTAGATGGAATAGCACCTGACTGATTTTTCTGTGTGAAACCAATCACCTTAATTCAATATATTTGGTTCAGTAGTGTCACACATATTAAGAAATATATCAATATGAGTAGCTAATTGAAAAAAAATGCAGATGTTAAGACATTGCCCCATGGTTATTTATTCTTTTTTTTTTTTTTTCTGACCAATAAAAAAATCACATTAACACAACCTGCAATCAAGTCCTATCATGCCCATTTTTACAGAAAATATTTTATTATTTTATTTTTATTTCTGATCGTGAGTACTGAAGTGTCCAATTGGATCACCTATGATTTTCATTTATCACAACACTGATTAGCCCCCTTTATTTATTTAAAATTTTAACATAAAAACAATGACAAAAACAAATCTAAGGTATTAAATAACAAATAGTAACTATATGCAGATGTCTGTATCAAACTACATCTGATATTGTCAGTAACATTTATTTTATATATATATATATATACATATATATATATATATATATATATATATATATATATACATATAAACAACCAACAAATTAGCACTAGTTTTCTACTAAAGTGTTCAACTTCAACTATGTTCTAGCAGTTCTCATTGTAATAATTCTCATTTTCTTTTGACAAATGATTTTAGAGATATCAATATATTTCAAAATTGAAGGAGTAGTTTAATTTTTAAGTTTTAGTTATTACTTTTCTAGCTATTGCTAATATTCCTCAAAGAAGAAGTTTTTGCATTTAAGGAATGGTGCCAGGGACTGGAGCATTAAATAGAACTAAGGATTTGGTGAGAGTAAAATTATCAGACCACAACACTTGCACAGATTTATTAATTTCCTTTCAAAAGGTTGGAACAATGATACATTAAAATATCACGTTGCAATTCAGCTTTTAATATGTCTTTACATCTTCAGAATCTGATGTTTTACATCACTTCAGTTTATATGCAGATTTATGAAAGCTCTATGCAAGTATTTCCAAGTATATAACTTACAATATAAAGAAGTGTTGGCATATGCAGATGATTGTAAGACCATTTTTTTCTTCATCTGAAAAGACTGATATATTTATTTGAGTCAGAATAATCTGAATAATTGATTTTAACAAATGTTTTATTAACTTTATAACAATTTTATATATTTTAATAGACAATATTCATTAATATCACTATTTAAACCAGTCTTGTTTCAGAATTCAGTTACTGGGAGTAAATTTATTTTAAATGTATTTGGCATTAGTTCTGTATTGGATATTATATGTTGTCTATTACTTTTTAGCAAATGAGTAACCTGTACACCACCACTCTAATTGAAGAATGAATGACATCCAGCAGGGTGCTAATGTAGAGGCGATGCCTGCCTGGGAAAAATAGGTTTTCTGCTTCATAGCAGCATATTAAGCTGCCATAAATCTCAGACTGAAAAAAAGCTAATGGTCTCCATTATTTTATGCCCACTAAGCAGTGCCTTTGTACTATACTGGTTCCCTTTGGAATCTCAAAATCCTAAAACCTCAAAATTCATATGGTAGAGACCATATGATCGAAGTTTTAGAACTTCGAAATTCTGAATGGAGATCTGCATACAGCGTGGACTGGGGAGATTTCTCTTTTCCTCACTGTAGTGTGATCTCAGAGTTGGTATATTTAAGTAGCGGGGGTATGGGGGTGCAGGGGGGGGGCCTTGCCTAATTGCAGAAATGTTGAAAACATTTTTTTTTATGTTGGATTTATTTTGGAATCTCGACATTCCGAAACATCGATCATATGGTCTCGATCATATGAAATTCGATGTTTTGGAATTTTGAGATTCTGAAGTGAATATATATATATATATATATATATATATATATATATATATATATATATATAGATTCACTTCAGAAACCTGAATGATCACAAGCATGAATTACATAAGCCGGAAGACCAAAAGCCTGAAATTTCATAAGACTGAAAACTCAAAAGCCTGAATCCCATAAGACTGAAAACAGACAGGATACATATACTGACTGAAGACAACACAAAACAGATTATATTCCACCAAATATAAGCAGGGGACAAGCCCCCCTGCACCCCCCACACCCCCTGCTATCTATCTATCTATATATATATATATATATATATATATATATATATATATATATCAACTCCAAGATTGCACTTCACTACACTAAAGTGCAATCTCAGAGTTGATATATTTAATTAGCAGGGAGTGGGGGGGTGCAGACTCCCACATAGGGGGGTGCATGGGGGATTGCCCTTCCTGCCCATACTTGGTGAAAACTGCTATCCTTTGTCTTGTATGTGATTTTGTGTGAAATGTTTTATGTTCTGTATATTTTCAGTCTTATGGGATTCAGGCTTTTGGGTTTGCAGGCTTATGAAAGTTCAGGCTTTTGGTCTTCCGGCTTATGCAATTCTGAAGTTAAACCATATATATATATATATATATATATATATATATATATATATATATATATATATATGGGTACGTATCACTTCACCTAAAACTAAAACTCATTTCACCTAAAACTCATTTCACTGACAAGTAGTACAATAAGGCAAATCAAAGGTATATGTCCTTTTCTCCACTGTAGTGCAATCCTGGTGTTAGTATACATAGTTGGGGGGATGTGGGGGGTGCAGCCCCCCACACTGGGGTGCGTGGGGGGTGTAGCCCACCATTTATTTTGGATTTATGTTGTCGGGTTTTGTTTTACATTATTTGATAAAAGCCAACTAGGTAGGGGGCTGCACCCCCCACACTCCCTTATTATATATACTAACACCAGGATCGCACTACAGTGGGGAAAAGGACCTATACCTTTGATTTGCCTTATTGTACTACTTGTCAGTGAAATGAGTTTTAGGTGAAATGAACTTTAGGTGATATGGTCTTGGTGAAATGAGTTTTAGGTGAAGTGATACGCACCTATATATATATATATATATATATATATATATATATATATATATATACATATATATATATATATATATATATATATATATATATATATATATATATATATATAAAATTAAAAAAAATACAAAACAACTTTAACAGATAGTTCATTCTCTAAGTGCAATAATGCCCTCCAGAGTATGTTTTGTGTAAATAATGCCCATCCATGAGTATAGAGGCCCACTGCCTGCAGCTTCAGACCTCAGAACACTCCTGGGCATGCATTATTTATACAATAACACACAACCTGTTGGACATTATTGCTTGCATAGTATAAGCCAGTTATTCATATCTAGATGATATTTTGTCATTAGAAAATCCAAGGCATATATTTTATTACCATTTATAAACTGACTCCAAAAAAATTAAGCTATTATTCTTTAATACTAGTATATTAGAAATATTTAAGGCATATATACAATCTATAATGAAGCAGATCAAAATATATTAAACATATCAGGGTTTTCAAAGATAAATTAAAAAAAAAAGACTTAAGAGTTATTAATATAATTTGAATGTGATGGTTTTCCAATATTTTTAGCAAAATAGTTGTACAATGACCAATAAAGATTACATTTAGATTCATTATTGTTTAGCCATATTTTTTCGTGAATTGTTTTCATTTGGCTGTATAAGGTCAATAAATCTATAGTAGTGCTATTTTAATAACTGATAATAAGGCATATTAATCTATAATAGTACTATTTTAATAAATGATATGTCATATGTTTCAATATCTGCCACCAGATGATCAAAATCTATTCTTGATTTATTAGGGGAACCCAAATAGATCAATCATCTTTATTAAAATTAATATTTCTTCCGTAGTGAAAAAGAGCTTATTCCATTTATTAATTAACTGAGCAGCTTCTTTCAAAGTATGTTTACAGTTTTACAATTAATAGATAACTCTTTTAAATTATATACCTAGGTATTTAATATCCAATTAAATTTTCTTTTACTTCTTGTTAATTCTCTGTTTTTTTTATTAACAAAACCTTTGCTTTGTTTTGGTTAAAGGTTAGACTTAAAATTAATTCAAATTGATTCAAAGAGTTTATTAAAATGGTAGAGATGCATCTATATCACCTATAGTCAGTAAAATGTCATCCACAAATAGTTTTATTTTTAATGAGACATTATCCCTTATATTAAATCCAGTAGTATCTATGTTTGATTTCATGTAATTAGCAAAGAGTTCTATCGCTAAAGCAAATTGTAAAGGTGGCAAAGGATAAACTTATTTAGTACCTCTCTCAATTTTTATTGATTGTGAATGATATGGACTAAATTTAACAAAAGCAAGGGAGTTTGCATATAATTGATTAATAAGATTAGTACATTAATTTGGGAAATGTTATATTTTAAGTACTTTATATAGATATGACAATTCAACAGAATCAAATGCCTTGTTTAAATCTAAGCTAATTATTGCAAGCTCCTTTCTATAGAATTTGCATAATCTATAAGTGGGATTATTCTTTTATTTTTATCTTATATTTGTCTATTTAGTATGAATCCAGTCTGATCATCATCATTTAATAAAGACTTTCGGCTTTTCCTAGTTAGGGGTCGCCACAGTGGAACTCTGGTCTGATCATGATTAGCAGTGGATTTTTACGGTGCCGAGTTGCCAGCCCAACACCCAACCTTCAACGAAGGCATGCCCATTGACATTCGCATCTACCTGCATGTCTTCAACGTCACTCGACTGCAGGGAGCACATGCAGACTCCACACAGAAGATGTTAATAAAGGAATAAAATCCTTAATTCTATTAGTTAGAATAGACACACAAAAAATGTAATCAACATTTAACAATAATATTGTTCTATAAGAGGAACATAAAGAAAAATATTTATCTTGTTATAATACAGGGGTTATTAAGGTATATTTCCAGGATAGGGGTATATTAGTCATAGATGTGACTTCAGTAAAGATGATTAATAAAATAAATAACATTTCATAGGGTGATAATTTGCATAACTAAGGAATAATGCCATGATTGCTAGAGGCATTGCTTTCTTTAACTTCTTAATTTGATGTTTTATTTCTATTTCTGATATTGTAATACGTTTCTCATTTTTTTTTAATTTGTTCTGATGTTAGACTATTATGAATGTTTTCCTTTACAAATGTATTGATTGTATTTTCACGTTTAACAGAGTTAGTAGATACATTTAAATCATTATAACATTTTTCTAAAACATTCTAAAATATATATCACCCATTTTAATATATTGGCAAATAATCTATTTAATATGATTCTTTTTATTGTTTGCAAATCTGATTGCTACTCTGTGTAGATTGTTTGGATTTAAAGAATATGTAATTTAATTTCTCTATATTTATTAAGGCCATATGTTGTATAATTTACATATATTTTAAGTTTAAAACGTGTATTTCTGATTCAACTTTTTTATCATTTTTAGTACTTTTAATTTTAAATTATCAATCTTAATTGGTAACTCCACCAAATCCATGTGTGTGTGTGTGTGTGTGTGTGTGTGTGTGTGTGTGTGTGTAATGCCCCAGGGATGGCAGGTTGGTTAACTTGTTCAGGTTCAAACCCTGTGCATTGATTACATGAAACAAGAACCTGACTCCTCTACAGCAACTACCAAACTGTCATCAGAGGTTAAATTTCAAGGACTATTAAATTTCAGTGCATTTAATGGACTGTTGAGTTTCAGTGCATTTTCAAAGAATGTTGACTTGTGGTGCATTTTCAAGGAATGTTGCATTCAGTACATTTTCATGTAATACTGAGTTTCAAGGGAAGAGAAGTTTACTGTTGCTGTGTAACTGTTTTGTTTAGCAAATGATAATCATCAGTGTTTGTGCTGTAAAATTTGAAAGCAGTGCTAGTAGCACAACAAGTAGCATACTTATCTTTGGTACAGAAGGCTTTGGGTTCTAATCCCATATCGTATGAATGGAGTAGTAATACTGCAGTTCCCTGTAAGGGGTGGGGGTGCTGCGGTCCTCACTTTGTCCTCCTTTGGATGATTTGCCTGGTAACTCACTGGCCCTCTTCAAGAGAAATCTTGATGAGTGGATGGGAAATAGAAAATTAACCCCAGGGATCACTCCAGTGACTTTACTCGACAGAGGCACTGGGAAATAAGGTCGGGTGGCATGATGCCAGGTTAATCCTATTGGCTAGGCTTGTAAAGGCTCCAGGGCCATTTGCTTAATACACACCTATGAACTATGAACCTGTTCTCTGTTTAACTGCCATTCCCTATTGCAATATTACCAGCTTACCATTTTTTAAATGTAACATGGGCAATTTATTCTTCAAGGGCAACAGGCACTGACTTTGTACATTAAACAGTGAAATTTAAATTTGTTTGCTAGCAGCAACTTCACTAGTTATAGATCCCGTTAATGTGTAATTATTCAGATGAGTTTTAATTCTGCAGAGATATGTATATTGACTGATGTTGGTAGCTTATAATGACAGACGTTTGAGTGGCCTTTTGTGATTGAAATGTTCTGAAATGGGTAGTTTTGTCATTATTGGTTCATTTGTTTTGTTTCATTGCTTAGCCAGCAGGGTGCTGGCGGAAATTGGGCTAGTGTTGGCCGAAGGAGAAGAAGAGGGGGAAGGCATGCCTTAAAGCAGAAAGAGAGGATGAAGGTTAAGGGTGTAGTAGTGAGGGTAGGAACTTTGAAAGTTGGCAGGATGACTGGTATAGGGAGAGAGCTAGCTGATATGATGGAGAGAAGGAAGGTTGATATATTGTGTGTGCAAGAGACCAGATGGAAGGGGAGTAAGGCCAGGTGTATAGGAGGTGGGTTCAAATTGTTCTATCATGGTGTGAATGGGAGGAGAAATGAGGTCAGGGTTATCCTGAAAGAATAGTATGCCAAGAGTGTTTTGGAGGTTAAAAGAGGGTCGGATAGAGTGATGTTTATGAAGCTAGAAATTGGAGTAATGATGAATGTTGTTAGTACATAAGTTCCACAAGGCGGATGTACGATGGATTAGAAAGAGAAATTTTGGAGTGCGTTGGATGCAGTGGTGGTGAGTGTACCCAGTGGTGAGAGACTGGTGATTGGAGCGGACTTCAAAGGGCATGTTGGTGAAGGAAACAGAGGGGATGAGGAAGTGATGGGCAGGTATGGTATTAAGGAGAGGAATGCAGAAGGTCAGATGGTAGTAGATTTTGTGAAAAGGATGAACATGGCTGTGGTGAATACATATTTTAAGAAGAGGGAGGAGCATAGGGTGATGTACAAGAGTGGAGGAAGATGCACACAGGTGGATTATATCCTATGCAGGAGGGCCAGTCTGAAGGAGATTGGAGACTGTAAAGTGATGACAGGGGAAAGTGTAGTTAGGCAGCATAGGATGGTGGTCTGTAGGATGATGTTGGTGATCAAAAAGAGGAGGACAAGTGCGAGAGCAGCACCAAGGATCAAATGGTGAAAGCTGAAAAAGGGTGAGTGTAAGGTGGAGTTCAGGGAAGAGTTAAAACAGGCACTGGGGGGGGGGGGCAGTGAAGAGTTACCAAATAGCTGGGTAACTACAGCAGAGATGGTAAGGGAGACAGCTAGAAAGATGCTTGATGTGACATCTGGACAGAGGAAACAGGACAAGGAGACCAGGTGGTGGAATGAGAAAGCACAGGAGAGTATACAGAGGAAGAGGCTGGCAAAGAAGAAGTGGGATTGTCAAAGAGATGAAGAAAGTAGACAGGAGTATAAGGAGATGGTCCAGATGACATACCAGTGGAAGCATGGAGGTGCTTAGGAGAAATGGCAGTGGAGTTTTTAACCAGATTGTTTAATGAAATATTGGAAAATCAGAAGATGCCTGAGGACTGGAGAAAAAGTGTTTTGGTACCTATTTTTAAGAATAAGGGTGATGTGCAGAGCTGTAGTAACTACAGAGGGACGAAACTGATCAGTCACAGTTTGAAGTTAAGGGAAAGAGTAGTGGAAGTTAGGCTAAGAAGGGAGGTGATGATTACTGATCAGCAGTATGGTTTCATGCCAGGAAAGAGCACTACAGATGTGATGTTTGCTCTGAGAGTGTTGATGGAGAAATATAGAGAAGGTCTGAAGGCATTGCATTGTGTCTTTGTGGACTTGGAGAAAGCATATGACAGGGTGTCTAGAGAGGAGTTGTGATATTGTATTAGGAAGTCGGGAGTGGCAGAGAAGTATGTAAGAATGGTACAGGATATGTACGAGGGTAGTGTGACAGTGGTGAGGTCTGCAGTGGGAATGACAGATGCTTTTAAGGTGGAGGTGGGATTACATCAAGGATCAGCTCTGAGCCCCTTCTTATTTGCAATGGTTATGGACAGGTTGACAGACGAGATCAGACAGGAGGCCCCATGGACTATGATGTTTGTAGATGACATCGTGATCTGTAGTGAGAGTAGGGAACAGGTGGAGACGACCCTGGAGAGGTGGAGATATGCTCTAGAGAGGAGAGGAATGAAGGTCAGCAGGACTAAGACAGAA
This sequence comes from Protopterus annectens, assembly GCF_019279795.1. Lineage (NCBI taxonomy): Eukaryota > Metazoa > Chordata > Ceratodontiformes > Protopteridae > Protopterus > Protopterus annectens. Next base: position 492,804,248 of record NC_056734.1, read on the forward strand.
TATATGTGTGTGAATGAGAGGGAGGATAGAGGAATAGTGAGGATGCATGGAGTAGAGTTGGTGAAGGTGGATGAGTTTAAGTACTTGGGATCAACAGTTCAGAGTAATGGTGAGTGTGGAAGAGAGCTGAATAAGAGAGTATAGGCAGGGTAGAATGGGTGGAGAAAAGTGTCAGGAGTGATTTGTGACAGACGAGTACCAGTAAGAGTGAAAAGGAAGGTCTACAAGAGGGTAGTGAGACCAGCTATGTTGTATGGGTTGGAGATGGTGGCATTGACAAAAAGGCAGGAGTCAGAGCTGGAAGTGGCAGAGTTAAAGATGTTAAGATTTGCACTGGGTTTGACTAGGATGGACAGGATTAGGAATCAGTATATTAGAGAGAGTCAGCTCAGGTTGTACAGTTTGGAGACAAAGTCAGAGAGGCGAGATTACGTTGGTTTGGACATGTGCTGAGAAGGGATGCTGTGTATATTGGGAAAAGGAAGCCAAGGATGGAGCTGCCAGGTAAGAGAAAAAGAGGAAGGCCTAAGATAAGGTTTATGGATGTGGTGAGAGAGGACATGCAGGTGGTTGGTGTGACAGAGCAAGATGCAGAGGACAGGAAGAAATGGAAACAGATGATCCGCTGTGGCGACCCCTAATGGGAACAGCAGAAAGAGATGAAGATGTTTTGTTTCATTGCTTACTGGAAAAATATTCAAAACTACACATTTAAAACACACTCTAACATGTGGTGCTGTATTATAGAAGGAATATAATTTAATACAATCAAACAACTGCACAATTATAATGCAAATGAATTTGTATAAAAACTATTTTTTAAAATATTTGTACCATAAATAAAAATTATATGTTTTTTTGTGGATCCCCCCCCCATAAATACACATATACCTCAAAGGAGAGAAGTTATTGAACCGCAAATTCTTTTCAGTAAAAAGAGGTGACAGTTAAACTGTCTTTACGGTGGAAATAATTTCTCTCATGAAATGTCAGCTTCTTTGATTAAGTAGTCTACATTTAGTGTACTAACAAGGAAAACTAGAAAAGCATTTGAAGAAAAAAAGCACACCCATGCCATTTATTATCTTTCCAATTATCCTGTGACAGAACTTTGGAATAAGAACAAAGTAAGTTTATTAGAGGCTGTGTAGTTTACTTTGAGATACATCACAGGAAAACTTTGTTTACAAAGACAAGTTTGCCATAGAATTACATTTGTTTTTGCAACCAAAATGCATTAGAACTGTGCTGCAGAGGGATTATTAGCTTACAATGTTACTGAAGTCATTATTACATTATTATTTATCAAATTCTGTGCAAAAAGGCTTCATTATCAATCAGTACTTGGGATTATTTTCATCTCCTGCTTGTCTGCTGTGGTTTCCAGTGCCAGATAATTGGTTGGTTACCAAGACCCATGCTCATTATAAACTTAGTGCATGCACTGATTTCGTGTTGCTCTTAAAATATCTGACCCATTTTCTGTAGTAAGCCTATTTCCAAAATACACAGACATCTTCAATATCACCTTTCCCTATACTAATCCCATTCATAATGTATTTCCAAAATACACGGGCATCTTCAATATCACCTTTCCCTATACTAATCCCATTCATAATGTATTTCCAAAATACACGGGCATCTTCAATATCACCTTTCCCTATACTAATCCCATTCATAATGTATTTCCAAAATACACGGGCATCTTCAATATCACCTTTCCCTATACTAATCCCATTCATAATGTATTTCCAAAATACACGGGCATCTTCAATATCATCTTTCCATATACTAGTCCAATTTATAATGTTGGAAATATTGTAGCCATGCTCTATATTTTCATGTTCTCTCTCTAATGCCACAGTACCTGCTACCAGCTTCAGTATTTTATTACTTCCACCTATTAATATTATTCATGAAGACTGGTTGTCAGCTGCCATTCTTCTGTTTATTATCAACTGTTAAACCTTCCAGACCATTTCTATATATTGTTGTTGCCTGGACTCTAACATTACTTTCTAGTTATGTCTTGTGTGGCCTGTTCCATCCTCTAACATATTTGATTTTTCGCATCTCTTTTCTCTCAAGTTTTTTATACTTTACAAATAATAAATATTTATTTTAAACTTTCTCCAAGAAGAGATTGTTACACCAGTGCACAGCTAGTGAAAATGAATGACCTTTCAGCTGTATGTTTCTGTACAGGTGGGCACAGGTGCCAGCATCTGAGGAATGATATATCATCCTACTCCCACTAGATTAGCCTTACCACCCATCTTGCGATTTCAAGTAGATTATGCCCACACCCTTTTGTGCACCAAGTTACGCCAGCAGAGTCCTTTCATGTGTCCTTCTCAGGATTCCCATTTGACCCTCTGCTGCTGTTTAAGGCTCAGTGCTGAGTGCTGTTGCGGTACTTTACATAGCACTTACCTAATGATCTGCTTTATGTAGCACCTACCTAATGATTCACTCAATGTAGCTCTAATGTTCTATTTTACATAACATCTACCTGATGTTCTACTTTATGTAGCACCTACCTAATGAGTCACTCAATGTAGCTCTAATGTTCTATTTTACATAACACCTACCTGATGTTCTACCTTATATAGCACCTACCTAATGATTCACTCAATGTAGCTCTAATGTTCTATTTTAAATAGCACCTACCTGATGTTCTACTTTACGTAGCACCTACCTAATGATTCACTCAATGTAGCTCTAATGTTCTATTTTACATAACACCTACCTGATGTTCTACGTTATGTAACACCTACCTAATGATTCACTCAATGTAGCTCTAATGTTCTATTTTACATAACACCTACCTGATGTTCTACCTTATATAGCACCTACCTAATGATTCACTCAATGTAGCTCTAATGTTCTATTTTACATAACACCTACCTGATGTTCTACTTTATGTAGCACCTACCTAATGATTCACTCAATGTAGCTCTAATGTTCTATTTTACATAACACCTACATGATGTTCTACTTTAGCACCTACCTAATGATTCACTTAATGTAGCTCTAATGTTCTACTTTTTATTGCGCCTACCTAATACTCTGCTTTATGTAGCATATACCTAATGTTCTACTTAACATAGCACCTACCTAATGCTCTATTTTATGTAGCACTTACCCAATGTGCTACCTTATGAAGCACTTATCTAATGTTCTACTTTAAATAGCACTTACCAAATGTTCTATTTTATGTAGCATTTTCCTAATGGCTTACTTTACGTAGCACCTACCTAATGCTCTACTTTATATAGCACTTACCTAATGTTTTAATTTATATAGCACTTACTTTATATTCTATTTAACATAGTACTCACCCTACTTTCTGGCACACTTTGCTCATCTTCTTTCTGTAGACAATCCAAAATCATTGCGCTTCAGTAAGGCTTTGTAACAATTGCCTCATGTTTACTGACAATCCACTATTATTGCACCAATTTAATTATTTTTTTCAGAGATGCAAGCATTTACTTACACTGTGGACACATCTTTCTCATCCCCCCTCCCAAATCACTAACAGCACTTAGAAACCAAACCAACTTATGTTTAAGTGGTAAAAAGTCCTTGCCAAAGTCTCTAAGCCAACCCTGTAGCAAGCATTTGACTGCTGGGATCACCCCGCCTCCTCATCCATGCCTCCACTTCAACACACCTTTATAGTAGATTACCATGAATGCAAGTCCTTACCAAAAGGCAAGATAGGCCTACAAAAGATAAAAAAAAGTCCTGGTGATTGGTGACACCATTGTTAGGCACACACTGATGCTGCCCTTACCACACTAGATAAAAACAGGGTTCCAGTTAGTTGCCTCGCAATTGCCAAATTTTGGACTTTACTGGGGCCTTTAGGACCATACAGCATCCAAGATATAAGAATGGCTTCAGTTTAGCCTATGTGGGGAGAAATATCCTTAAGTATTCCATACTAACAAAATGCAGATGGGTAAAGGGAAGTCACCAGTACTGAGCAGTGTGCTACCCTATGCAGTAATGATCCCCAATTTCAAAGATAAAATCACTGATTCCAGCAACTAGCTAGATAACTGGTACCATTGTAAGGGATGTAACATGTCCACCTGGTATCAGGTGGTCACAAATCTCTTTCTGCTTTCAGAGTACAGCTTTCACAGGCTGACCCAACTTTTTCCTTCCCATACAATGCCTTCTTTAGGAAAAATCTAAATCATGGCCATATCCATATAGCAGATTCGAACCTGTACCTTGGCAAGTTAACACTGTTCAATGACAAAGTTTTAACAAAAAATCCATGATCTTGAAGAATTTCTGACCCTATAGACATTTATGCAGTTATTAAAATGTGATTTCAAGACTGTGGCAGCACTCCCTCCATGCCCAGATGCAACACCCGTCATGTCTTCAGCTCTACAGAAAACTGTAGGGGAACATCCCTATTTAGTAGGAATCCAATTATGACATGCCAGGTCTGACAAGACACAAGCCTAAAACCTGTTCAAGTCACTGTGACTATTAAAAAATGTCACTATAAATCCCCTTCTATGTCCCCTTTGGAGTGAATAGATTATCTAAATCAGTTTGAGGAGCTTCCATTGCACCAAATACAACAATTATAGCTGATTTTAACTATCACTTCATAAGTAGGCAGATCTATACAAGTAGCAATAATATACCCTGAACTTTTTGGAGTTTGCCACCTACAATTCCTTCCAGATCCCATCTCCCTCTGGAGGTAAAACAATGTTCTCAATCACATTCTGATGAACTATCCTTCTTTCAGTACCACCTACTATGTCTCTTACTCTATGGTCACCCTCTTATCACCTAGCTGTATTGTTCTCACAAAAAAGCATTGGAGCTTTTCTCCCCAAGCCTCCACTGAAAATGGACATGTATCCAGTTGGACTATCCCAGTCAACAAATGTAAAATAAAAATAAATAAAATCTAGCATTTCTGAGGGTTTTGGAGAATTTTCCTGAATCAGCCTTTTAGTACTCAGTGATGTTCTTGATAAGCAAAAATGATAAAATCCGCTTAACCATTCTCCACAAATGCTAATGGTGACAACAAAGCTCTCTTTTATTATATCAGAGAACAAAGAAATGATACCCTCCCAGCACAAAGCTCTAATTAAATTGTATTGGTCATCTTAACCCCTATCCATTACAAACATCTTTGTAGATAAATTCAACTCAAAATCTTTGTTCCATCTACCCACATAACTGCTCTTTATGTTCTCCTGCAAGCAGTACCCACTGAAACTACCCACAATCTTTTCATGGTAGTTCTTACCAACACCAAACCCAACACTATTACGGCAATTACTATATGTCCACATGTGCTTATTATACTAACTCAAGCATTACCTAGTCAGCCCTTCTTGAAACAAAACTCTTCAATCTCAGCTTATTCATTAACTCTGTACTTAAAGAATGACAATCTGCCATAGTGGTGCCTCTAAACAAGGGGAAAGTCCATGACAAAGGCAGAAAACTATAGACCAATTACTCTAACTAGTCTAGTATGCAAGGAAAAGGGGCACATTATTTTTAAAATATTCGGTAAACATACATACAACCCTCAACTGACCCAAGTCAATTTGCATTTCTCAAAGTCAAAGTTTTCTACTTAACTTTGTTGATTCTGATGAAGTCTGCATACAGCAGACGAAAGCGCTAGATCTGTATTAATTGGTTTTGTCATTGTGATTAAAGTACTGAGGTCTGTTCATACGGAATTTTATTTTATTTGTTGATTTCTCTGACAGAGTCAATCAAGCCCTGGACAAGAGATTAGTGTCCATACTGCTTACTTCGACCTAAGGCCTTTGACACTATTCCCCATGATGACATTATTCAGATGCTCTATAAAATTTATATCAACCCATTTGCTGTCTTCACCAACTGGCTTAAGAAATGTACCCACTCAGTGCCAGTGAAGGGTTCCTCCTCCCACCAGAGAAAACTCACTGGTGATGTCCCATAGAATTCTTTCCCAGGCCCCCTCCTCTTTGGCACCTGTACCTCTGAGGCTAATCCAATGCTGAGGGTCTGTGACTAAACAAACTTGCAGATGATTAGAAGTGGAAGTGGTCATCCAATCACCTTTGGCTGCATAAACTCTACAACATGGACAGGATCATATAAACACGTTGTGTGTCCGACATGAGCTCGCATTGAATGTAAACATGCAGTGGGGTCACTTTTGGGAAAATGTTCTCCCCACTATTGAAAAGACAAAAAGTAGCATTTTGTTGCATTTCTGTTATAAACTGTGACTATATTTTAGTAGTTTCTTATGTTAGTTGCAGTTTTTTTCTACACTTTATATTAAAAAAATGCACTGTCTACTGCTGCCTTAAGTCGTTAATTGCACTGTATTACATTATATCTGTAGGACTGTTGTATTTAGTTTGTGTGTCTTGTTACACTTGGGCTCCAAATCAGCTACATTAAAAAGTTTTTTTCTACATTTGTGTGGCAGAATTGTACTGATCTCACCTGTCTGAGCTGGGGATTTATGGTAGAAGGCTTATTGTGTGCTTTCCTGATTGGTAGTTAGCTTAAAACATATTTTTCTTTGCTCCTATGCAAGTCTCGCATTTGCGCGGTACTGCTCTTCGTACAGTGGTGATTAGCAATGCCCTGTATAAACACAAAAGCCTTGAAACTCAGTTGTGCACTAAGCAGTGCTGTCTTATTGATCAACCTTTGCCTACACAAATTATAGGTCCCTCTTGTAGTCTTGGAGCTACCAGCAAAGTTCTGTCAAATTATTCCATTCCCTTCTCTAAAGAAACACACAGTAAGAACCTGCTATCATGGATGAGCAGTTTCTCTTCATCTCTCTGGCCAACCTGATGGACATGGGCATCCTGAGGCAATGTAACAATTGTCTCATGTATACTGGCAACCACTTATTCATTAAACAAATACAAGGATGATGCCACAATACAAACAAAAAAGTATTGCCTTTAACAATTGGCTCAGCTTCTGGTGTCATTCCAAGGGGATCCACTATCCATCAGCCTGGGAAGACATGGTATACGGGCCACACTGCTTTGCCAGAAAAGGTCTGCACCTGTCTCCTCTAGGCTTTCAGATACTTGCAAAGGCATTAGCCACTCCTATTGTGCCTTTTTCAGGCAGTGTCTAAATAACCAACCTCCCAACAAAACAAAATCATCTCTAGATAAACTCAAGATACTGCAGCTCAATGCTAGGAGTATAAACAAGAAACTGCACTCCTGAAAGTACTCCTCACTTTGGAAGATGCTGACATCTGTGTAGTAACCGAGACATGGTTCAAAGGTGTGGAAAGCACCCTGGCCATGTGGGGATACAATGCCTTCCATATGTTCAAACCACAAACTGAGTGTGAAAGAAACAAAGGAGGAGGTGCATCCATCTTCATTAAGGATAAGTACACCTCAATACTGGCCAAACAGTATGACTATTTTGAGCTACTCCATGTCCAATTAAATATAGGCAAAACCCCCCTACCACATCATAGCTACCTATAGTCCCCCATCATGAACCAGGAAAATCATACCACATACCTGGACTTGCTGAGTCACTTGCCATACACCCCAACACCTTATTCGTGGGTGATTTTAATTATCCTACCATTGACTTGGAAACATATATGACTACAAACATGCTGGCTCAGAGGTTCTTGGACTTTGTTAATGAAATGCTCTGGAACAGCTAGCCAGCACTCTGAAAAGGGACTCAAATGTCCTGGACACACTACTCACAAACGGGGGGAGCATTCCACCCTGCCCTCTGTGTGATGTCCTCCCTGGCAAGTCAAACCATAAATCAGTATCGTTCAATGTAATTATAGGGCCAGATACCCCATCAAGCTCAAAAACGCTTATGAATTTTTCCAAGACAAATTATGTCCTACTACATGATTGTATAAGAAGTTTTAAAGCCCCCTTGTATGCAGATAACACTGACTCTTATTTAGAGGTATACACCAATGCCCTGTATAGAATCAGTTGTATCTGACTGAATTAAAACCAGGTCTTGCTGAAAAAACAAGCCACCCTGGTGGACCTCTAGTATAAACAGGCTATACAACAAGAGAAAGAAACTAATGTTCAAAAACAAGAAGGAACTAACTCAACAGAGGAATAAATCCCTCTCTAGCTTAAACAAACAAATTAGAGACCCAAGTTTTGCAAAGCTAAGGATAATCATTCATTAACTACCTCCATAATCTAAAAGATAATACCCAGCTATGTGCTGAACTGGTTGTGGATGGCACCACCCATACTCAACTGGAGGTAATAGCCAACATGCTAGCTGACAGATTTGGAACAAACGTCACCTCCCTTTCCCCCTGGTCATCCCCCAAACTATATCAACCACCATTCCTCAGCATATTATCTCAAGAGAGCAGGTCATCTCTGTGCTGTCCAAGGCCAAAACACGGCATCAATGGAACCAGACAATCCCAGGTTCCCCTTTAAACAACTTAATACATGACCTAGCAGACACACTTGGATGCTTGTTTATCCATACCTGTGAACTGGCTATGTTCTGGTGGAATGGAGAACAGCAACAGTAATCGCTCCACACAAAGGGGGACCATAAACCAACCCTGGAAATTATAGACCCATAAGCATGACAAGCCTGATCTGCAAAGCCATGTAAAGAATCATTATGAACCTTATCAACAAGGACATAGGTAATCTTCAAAATCTGAACCCAGTTTGGATTTGTTAAGGGTAAATTATGCCTGTTAAACCTGGTTGACTTCTTCGAGAAAGTCACAAGGCTCTGGACAAAGGAAAGATAGTGCACACCACCTACCTTAGCCCAGACAGGACATTTGACATAGTCCATCACTCAAGTATTATGGAGAAACTCTCCCAAATGGGGATTAAGCCCTACATCACTAAGTGGGTAGTCAACTGGCTCACCAACTGGACAAATACTGTGAAAGTGGGTGACTTCACCTCTAGCAAAAGACCAGTCACCAGTGGCCTACTACAGGATTCTGTGCTGGGCCCTTTACTGTTTGGAATTGAATGGTCTATGGCTGACCAAGTTTGCCGACGATTATATACATCTCCCAAAGACTGCCACTTCTCTGGAACAGGCTTTCATTTCACTTGCAACAGAACACCTCCCTGACCCTCTTCAATCTCAACATGGATCAATGGATAGGTGACCACAAATTCACTCCTGGGGTAGTGCCCATGTCCCCCATGGACAGATGCTGTCAGTATTAATTACCATAGCCTCTTACATCTGTGAACTTTGCTCACCTAACCACTGATAACTGAGGCAACTCAGGATAAATATGGCTAGGCCTATAAGGGCTCTAGGACCATTAGCCTAGTAACCTCCTATGAACCTCTGAAGAGAGACTACAAAAATTACACACCTAATGTAGTAGTAATGGCATCATATTTAATGGCAGTAAAAGCAGCACCATAAGAGTTTGAAAATTAACAGACTTTATTATTATAGAAGAAATGGTCAAACCTTAGAAAAATCACACCATCTTTAAAGATATGGGAAAAGTAGCAGATGATAATTTAAACTTTGACTAATGTTTCTACAAAAGTCAAAACATATATTCTGTACCCCCAGGCTTTCAAAATGGTAGGTCTAGTTACTCTGCTTTATACCTCTCTAATCAAACCCATTATTGTTAACAATACAGCATTTTGTAGACTGTACTGAGCTACCTAAGAGAATGTGAAAAGAATAAGGACTAATTTCTAGAAAAAACATAGGAATTACTCTGGAATGTTTCAGGAAATATTATTAGAATATGTTTCTTATTGATACAAAGAGGTCTGCAACACAGTGTCTGATCTACTTCTGTTTGAAAGTCTGTCTGGAATGCACTTTTAAGGGACCTAACACCAGATCTTAGAACTTAAAGCTAAAAACAAATACAATAATAAAAAATGTGACAGATATATTACATAACACCTTCCAAGAGAATGGAATAAGCTTATTTGTATAATCACGTGAAGTTAGTCATTCCTTCAAAAATAATCTTAATAAATATATGGAAAATAGAAAATAACAACATGGCAATCAGTTTTCAAGAAGGCCAGTAAGTTATAAGCTTGAATAATCAAACCTATGAACCTATGGATGTCTGACCTGTTTTCTACAGTCGCTACATCCCCTACAATCATCTTGCCAGATATATGTCTGCCTCAGACTATACATAACATGAACAGTTATGTCATTGTTCACTGATCCACAGTGAAGATATACTTCATGGATTCTGTAATTAGATCACACATAAACTAAGTATAGCTTGCAGTCTGCATTCAGTTATAGCTAATGAAACATAAAATAATGTTTGTTATTTACTGCAAATCATGACTAGAAGAGAAGCTCACAATAATGAACCACTGCCTACATCTTCCCTGTCTGCTGGGTTTTGCTAAAGTTCCCAGGAGACAACATACTAAGTGATAATACTGGCACATAACAAGTGACGGTCTCAGGGTACACAACATAATCGCAAAGCAAAACATCTTTCCATGAAACAAAGTTTTGATGTGTGCAACCGCATTAGTGAAAGAGTATTTGAAAAGGAGGCATGAAAGTAAAAGGCATGAAAAGCCTGGAGTAGCAATACTATAAGGCACCAGGCACCAGATGTGTACAAACTGTATGACTTGGCATAGACATGATGAAAAAGTAAGAGAGAGAGAGACACTGCGATTCATGTTTTGTGAGAAGTGCTGTTTCAGAGGTAAAGCATTTAAATCTAGCAATTAATCATGTGTTTTAAACTCTCTGCAACCAAAGCTCAAGAAACATATTTTATTAATAAGAGTCTAGAATGTCTTACATTAAAATTACATTCTTCTGAATGCCTCAACTCAAGACAGGGGAAATCATAATTCTTAAAATTATTATTTGTATTAGGATGGAATGAGTTTCCATCTGCAAGTATATATATATATATATATATATATATATATATATATATATATATATATATGTTGTATCTTTCGGCTTTTCCCGGTTAGGGGTCGCCACAGCAGAACTCTGATCTGCTAATGATTGGCAGTAGATTTTTACGTGCCAAGTTGCCAGCTCTGACGCACAACCTTCAACTAAGGTACACCCATTCACGCACGTCTCCACACAGAAGACGCTTTAGCTGAGAATCGAACAGGACAACGTCTTACTGTGAGGCGACAACGCTACCGCAGCACCACCACCGCAGTCTATATATATATATATATATATATATATATAGAGAGAGAGAGAGAGAGAGATGATATAGATGTATAGAGATGTGTGTGTGTGTGTGTGTGTGTGTGTGTGTGTGTGTGTGTGTGTGTGTATACATAGACACACACACACACACACACACACACACACACACACACACACACACACACACACACACACACACATGCACACTATCCCCTTATATCATTTTTAACTTACCATTCCTCCACAGGTGCCTGGTTTCTGCCTTGTTCTTTCAGATACTACATGCCATTTCTCAGCTTGTGTGCAGCTGTCTGGCTCCCTCAAACATATCTTTATTTTTGTCAAAGGAAATTACTTAAGTAGGAAATAATTTGATTGTCAAACAGTGATAATGCTCAGAGACAAGAAGACTGACACGTTGGGTGTAGCCACACATAGGGCAGTTCAGTTTAAGACCAGGTACCCATTCCTTGTATATATTTTTTAATATTCTTGCCCCAATTATGTGATATAAAGCTTCTACATTACCCTGAATGTGTAAGTGACCACACAAATACTTTATTCACAGTTAAGACTTTACTGCCAGCAGTTCCAGGAGTGCTCTAGCTTTAGCCAACCATATGAAACATTATCAGCACTGTTACAAAAACGCCAGCTGAGTGTATCTGCTGAAGCGATTATATTCACTCCTGTCAGTGGGCAAAATAACTTGCTAAACCACAATCTTCACCAGTTTAAATTCCATCTCTGTGGTTTGGTTAGCTTGTTAGTGTTGCAGTATTCAAATGACATACTTTGCAGGTTATATGAAATGATTTTTCTTACAAAAGTGTTAATAACCACTTTTTGTATGAATGCACACATCAAGGTAACCAGCCATACAGTCTATTGGATTTGAAACTTCTATGGCAGGTTTAAGAATGAAGTTGAAAGTTTGTTGTTATTTGTGTACTGTAAGTCATTACTGCTTTACTTGTAATTGTATGCATGCAGAGCCAGAGCATTCAAGCTGCTGTTTCTGTCTGGAATTTCTTTCATTGCTATTGTGCAGTCCTCAAAACTGCATGTGTATTTGAAAGAGCATTTAAAGTATTTGGATAAAATACACTGTGAAATACATCTGTGTTACTCTATAAAACACATCGTAAAATGAAATGGTTTAAAGTTATATAAGAAAATGCCAAATATATGGCTACCACGAAGTTTGGTTAAGAATAGCTAACTTTAATGAGATAGCAAAAGAAAGACAAATTAAACTTTCTCATTTTGAATTTCTACAGTTGGAATTTTTCATCATCTGCCTGAACATGTAAACTCTCCTCCATCCCAAGTCAAACATTTTAATAAACAACTTGTCTTTGGCATTTTTCATAAAATCGATTTTCATGTCATTTTGTTTCATTAAAATAAGCATTATTTTACTTTATTCCCTCAGTGCCCTGAATAACTTTTTATCTGCTTCTCTTCTGGACTTACAAGTAGATGAGTCAGTCTTGTACTCACTCACTAAATAATATACTTTTTAATTTTGTTCTGGCTCTCTTCCTGCTATACAAACAGCATTCTAAATCATGCACTTTTTTCTTTGACCTGACCTACACTGCTACGTGTTTGCTGTATAACAGATGCATTTTCAATGCAAAATGATAAATTAATATAAATAAATGGATGGGTGCATTGTAGCAGCGTAATGGGCAAAGCCGTATGATCAATGAATACAATTTCACATTGCTGAATACCCTAGTTTAGGTAAAAAATATAAACAGCAAGTTTATGATGGTTTTATTAAACTTGAAAACTGCATAATTAGAATTAACAAAAAAGGTACTTTTGCATGTAAGGACTGTAAACAATGTAGGTTCATGTGTAATTCGTCCTTTATCACTATAGAACATTTGGGACAAACATTCTGGGCAAATAAATATTTTAATTGCCATAGTGAAAATGTAGTCTACATGGCTACTTGTTCCACATGCAAAAATGACTATATAGGTAAAACAAAAAGAGTTTTAAAACGTAGAATTTATGAGCATGTTCTAACTATAAAGAAAAAAGATAAAAACAATTCTTTAGCTAGACATGCTCTTTCCTGCATGGATTTTAAGAAATTTGAATTTTTTGTTTTAGATTATGTAGAGAAAAAATGTTTGGTGGTGACATTGACAACACATTAGAACAGAAGGAAGCATTTTGGCAGCTCCTTTTTGGGGCTGATATATATCCAGGGCTTAATGAAGTCATTAATATAAAATGTTTTTTTAAAATATAGATAAATATAAGGTATGTAATAACATACCGATATATTGTATTTATTTATACATGCAGTATTTATATGTATGTATATACATTTTTATAGATATATTAATTATTTTATATAGTATTATTACTTTAAATTTATTTGACTGTGCAGATTATGACATCATTTCCTGTAATGAATCATTTAAAAGATGGGTAGGTGGTTATTATTATTTTTTCTGAAGAAGTTCACATCATTAAAAGTGGATGAAAGCACTAGCTTATTGTGCCTCAGTGTGTCTCTTGGTTGGATCCTGTTTTTTTCCATTTTGAAGTTACTAGTTTGTCTTTTCCAGCTTGGTTTACTGTTGTTTCAATATATATATATATATATATATATATATCATATGTACATGGGCACTCGCAAGATTTTTTGTAGGGGGTACAAATCCGGAGCCCCCTTCACTCAGCGCCCTATACACAGCCATTCCAGCATCCCATTACTTGGCTATTTCTCCCCAGTTGTCATAAACACTATTGAAAACTCTGTGTGCATACTGTTTTCTACATTCATTACAGATATTTGGATTTAATTTAAAACTTTTATTTCAAATGTTATAGCACAAACACTGATAGACATTTGCTAAACAAAGCAATACAGTCTTACAGTGAAAACAGACTTAGCATTAAAATGTCTCTGCCTTTCAAACATTCATTGAAACAGCATTGAAACCCACATTCAAGGAAAATGCATCTGGCCAGTGGAGGATAAAGTTTAACTTTGGGCTGTTTTCAAATCATAGGCCCCTTGCACATATTTTTAGGACCACGCAAAAGTTCTTTGATTCACTTTCCTGATTGTATTAAATTATAATATATAATAATTAAATGATATCCCTTGTATAATACAGCACCACTCATTAGAGCATGTTTTAAATTTATAGTTTTGAACATTTTCCCAGTAAGCAATGAAACAAAACATATGAACCAATAATGAGAAAACTGCCCAATTTAGAACATTTCAACTGTAAAAGACCATGAGAACTTCTGTCATTACAATCCACCAATATCACTCAATATGCACAATCTCTGCAGAAGTAAAAGTCATCTGAATAATACCACATTAAAGAGATCTGTAACTAATGAAAAGGTTGCTGCTAGCAAAACAACTTTATATTTCAGTGTTTCATCTACAAATTCAGTGCCTGCTGCCCTTGAAGAATAAATTGCCTATGTTACATTAAAAATGGCAAGCTGGTAATACTGCAATAGGGAATGGATGGATGGCAAACTGAGAACAGGTTCATAGCTATTAGCCATCTCATCCAAAGGAGGATGTACTCAGGACTGCAGCACCCCACCCTCTTAAAATATAGCACAGTATCAGCAATCCATCTAGAGGCTATGGGAATAGAACCAATAACTTTCTGCATCAAAATGCAAGGATGCTACCTGTTGTGCTACTAACACTGTGTTAAATTTCTACACCACATTAGTGATACCATTTGCTAAACAAACATTTGCACAGACAGCATGAGCAACAGGAAACTTCTCTTCCCTTGAAGCTCACAGTTCCTTGAAAAGTGCACCTAAAACTCAGTTCCTTGAAAAACACAGCTTGGTAGTTGGGGTAGAGGATTTAGGCTTTTTTTTTCCTGTAGCTTAGGTACAGTGCTTGAGCTTAAGCAAATCACTAATTGCCTGCTAACCCTAACTAGGGTATTTCTCAAACACACACACACACACCTACCTCTCACTTGTCCATTCATGATCCACAGTCCAAATGTCTTCTAGAATTTAAATTCCGTGACCTCAGAAGATGAAGATGTGAACAATCGGGCACACAGACGCAGAAGACAAAAACAGGTCGCAAACATCAGTTGCGTCTGTGCGGCCAGAGACAAAGGGTATTCCTATAGAATAACATCCTTAATTAAAAGAAAATTAATCTCCCTTGAATATGTAGTCAATGCCACAACCAGTTGTTACAATTGGGGTACCAGTATGCAGTACCAGTGTGTACTGTCACAAAAAAGCTCTGCATGTATCCATGCAAGTGTATGAGACTGGGTGCTTCTCATTATGTCTGCAATAGGGACCTGCAGGAAGAATGTGCTGAATCAATTTGCAGCCACAATAATGTATGAGCAGATGATGTAAACACTGAGCAAGGGTCAACATCATGAAGCCAAACACACAGTTGGTATTGCCTGTGTGCAGATCTACTTTTGTAAATCAAGGATACACATATGCAGAGAAATTTTTCAGGAAAGAAGTAGGGGAAGTGTGCCTATGGAGGGAGGGTAGAGACAGTAGTAGGACCACAAAAATGCGCACATAATGGACACAAAACTATAAAGGAAGGGAGGCGGTGACAAATCCAGGAATACAGAAGACGGTGAAGAAAGGAAGTATACGTCAGGCACACAAATAGCAAGACAGCAAACTGAAGTACCTGAAGTTAAAAAATGTGAAAATAAAAACACAGGATAGGTGGGGTATAGAAAAGTGACAAGATGAACCTAATCTAACCAGTTATAACATCAGCAGACTTTTATCACTGTACCTGTACTATAATGTGATTGTCATGAAAACATAACTTACAACCCTGAAGAGATTTAAACCCAGTACCCTTTTCATGGACATCCTGCTAAGCATACCACTTACAAGCTGAACCATTGATGCACTAATACTAAAGGTGTCAGTGAAGCACTTGGCAGTGGCTGTGTTCAAGAACACCTGCATATAGTGTTGAAATCACTTGTGCACTTCTTGGTATTCATTAAACAGTTCTGCACTCCATGCCTTCTCCAAAACAAGGGAAAATGGGAGAATAGATTCCTAGGTCCATAGATACAGCTTCTAGCTGCACTATTAATTAAGGTAAGTGTTGAACCTGAAAAAAGAAATGTAAGTGAGTAGTTTCATGTGCAAGTATTATATGACAGTAAGATGAGGCATGGCCAGCTGCAGAATAATGCCAGCAAGAAGTCATGACTGATATATGCAATACAGATAATATGATTTTATCCAAAGTGACTGGCAATGAAGTAAATATGAATGTATGCAGACGTCATTAACAGAAACTAAAGCGATGGCTCTCTAGGACTACACACAGGTAATACACAATTATACTCCCCCCAAAAAAATATATAAAATTGACATAAAAGCAATGACAAACCTCTGGTAAGGATGACAAGAATGTGTAATTCTGTAATACCAACATTAAAAATGTATGAATTTAAATGTAGGAAGTTAAACATGTTTAACATTTGGGATGACTTTCTGTCAATGTCAGGCATATATAACAGATTTAACACAGATGTTGGATTACAATGCAAACTTTACCTTTCTACTGTTCATATAACAATTCTGTATAATGTCTTCACATTCTCAGAGAAATGTTGCTATGAAGGCAGGTAAAATTTACGTGTTTACTTGAAATAAGCAACTGCTACACATGCTATAACAACAGTAATGGACAAAATACAGACATCACACAATGCTTTATGTAAAATGTTCATAGGTTCATGGGTGTATACTACGCTAATGACCACTAGGGCCCTTATAAGCCTAGGTGTGCAACCAAAAGGTGCCCATATATATATATATATATATATATATATATATATATATATATATATATATATATATATATATATATATATATATATATATATATATATACATATATATATATATATATATATATATATATATATATATATGGGAAGGTCCATATATGCCCATTTCTTCTACAGCAACAGTTGTGCATATACACTGAATTTGGAGGTAGATTTGGACACTCAAACCCCTGGGAGAGGGGTGAGGACAACAATAATAAGTTGTGATGCCAATTAGACCGGATTACATGTATCCAGTGTACATGTGTGTGAAATGGACAGCTATGTATGGGTCAAGAGTTTTTTGTGGGAACAGATTGCCTTTTTTTTCAGGTGAGAGTGGGATGTGGGGAGGGGTAGTAGGTATATGTGGGGAGGTAGGTTGGGTAGGTTAACAGACAAGACGAACAAGACACATACAGGGGCGGTATATGACACGTGAGGGGTAAACACCTTGATGGGGAGGGGTGTTGGGATATCGGAAGCCCACAAGCCCCCTAGTGGTAACAGTGGGACTGAGGTCCCCACCCATGGGCAATCACCACTGCACCTTTACAGCTCCAAAGGTGGCTGTGCTGGGGGCTGAGTCGCAGAGCCAGGCTGCCTCTTTAATCATGACAAGTGGCCCTTGAGCTGATGTAGAAGATCACCAAATTGCTGGTTGATCTTTCTACTCACCATGACCCCGACCTGGCGATAGGTGACAAGTGCCTGTCCACGCCCACTCCCAGGGGGGTGAGCCCCATCCCCTGAGGTGGTTCCACCTGAATGTGGTGCAGGACCAATGGACAGGGAGGTCCTGGGTTGGGTCACAGACATGCTGGTGCCTGGTGCCGCAGCCAGCTGACGTGGGACAGGTGGGTCCACTGGGACCAGCCTTCCCAAGCATGCTATAGTGTTTAGATTGCATCATCATTTGTGGTTAGTAATAGTCAACACATTCCAGGGTTAGGTATAACAGCATGCATAGATATTCCCATTAACCCAGACACCAGATACGGAACAGTTGCATAGACAACAGAACACATGCATATATGGGACCACAGTGGTAATAAGAACAGCATGCAGGTACATTGATGGCACCATGCCACCAATGTTGGAATAATTCAGTATAGTACATGCCTGGGAACCGTCAAATTATTTATCAAACAATTGGACATTATCAGAACATAGGTGTCATTACATACCGGTTTGAGGGGTATGTTGATTATTGTTGTAGATATGGTGGGGGGGGGGGGATGTCAATTACCAACTAGTATATTCCTGTAGTCCACATTACTTTCCTAGTCAGTGTTGTTATCTGTATCTTACAAGTCTTACTACACTACCGTATAGCCTTAGTTTGGACAGTGATATGGCTGCCATCATCATTACACATGAACCGGTTTTACCTGCAGTATACACTTCTTACCTGGTATACCTGTGGAGGGAATGTTTTTTAACACTAACTGTTTGTACACATACTCCCGGATTCTGGGTTGTTGTTTTGCATATAGCTATCAAACTCTTTCTACACAGACTCTGGCCATGTGTTGACCACATGCTGGTGCACCTGGACATATCTAAAATATTGCCCTCTTCCACATTTAGTGACCTGACACACACATATTCATGCTTTCTTACACAGTTATATTATGTAGCACAGTGTGGGTGACAGTGACCAGTGATACTTTATTATTCAGCGAAACTGCAACACTCGCAATTCTCTACAATACCAGAGTGAACAGTACCAGTACAGAGTATAATGGTTTTATTTCTCAGCACAGTGTTCGTATCCAATGTACCTGTGGGAGCAATGTTTGTTAGCACTATCTGACTGTTACCACAGAAAGTTCCAGATTACACATTAGTATTATGCACATACCTCTCACTCTGTTACTGTACACACTCTGGTCACAGCTGGAAAACATGGGAGTGTAGATGGGACAAACTTGATATATTACTCTCCTAACAGTTTAGGGGGTTGCTACAGTGACAGGTGTGTTCTCATGATGTTTGACAATCACTTGCATTCCCTGTTTGCCGGCTAAACATCTGGGATCATCCCACAGACTTACCAGGGGGACAGGGAGACAGACAGGAGATATATACTGGACATTCTGGCCTCATCTCTACAGTTGTAGTGTATGAATCTGTATGCAGCCTAATTCCACTCCCAGGATTCAGCCCATGGCTGTGTCTGCTACAACTTAAACACTGTCCATCACAGTTGTGTCTGCTATATAGATATTGCTGTATATCTCCTATCTGCTTTCTGTCTTATTAATTCCCTGTGCTTTTGCATTCTGACCTTGTATTACAACACTCATATACAGATTTCCTAGACAGTTATATGTTGTAGGACAGTGTGGGCGACAGTGATGTGTAATACCTCATTATTCAGAGCAGCTGCATATCATTCTTGTATTTCTGGGCACAGTGTTGGTATCTGACAGACCTGTGGGAGGAATGTTTATTAGCACTATGTGAATGTTCCCACACACAGTACCAGATTACACATTACTATTCTGCACATATATCTCACTCTGTTACTGTACACACTCTGACCACAGCTTGACAAGTTGGGGTGTAAATGAGACATATGTGGCTTCTCAGTCAAATAAGGTATTGGGGAGTTGCTAGCGTGCCAGCTTTGTTCTCAAAGCTGTGTCAATATATCCCATGTATTTCCTGTTTGCTGCCTATGCATCTGGGATCATCCCACTAATTTCCCAGGGGGACAGGTTGATAGGAAACAGATATGTGCCACTTTACTAGACATTCTGGACATATTTGTACAGTTGTGGGGTATGTTTCTGTATGCAGACTACTACCACTGACAGGATTCAAACCGTGGCTGTGTGTGCTAAAAAAAACAACAGTTCACATCTTAGTTGCATGCGCTATTCGTTTTTTGTTGTCTGTATTTTCCCTCTTTCCTGCCTACGTGTCTCTCAGTTGTATTAAATGGCCTCTGGGGATTACACCTGTCATATACAGGCATTCCTACACATTCAATTTATGTTGCACATTGTGGCTTACAGTGCTTAATACTACAGTACTATTACATGATTGCATATCTACATTACTGTATAATACCAGGATATACACATGCAGTCCAGCAGTTAGACCTGTTTTGTCGGGCTATTACACTTTTATTGACTTACAAACAATATGAGACTCTTCCTGCCATAATCTCTAGTGTATGCAGTACTTGCCTTGAACAATACAGGTTTTATACAAGCAATTAATTTACTACTATTTTTTTATTTCCTTTGACAGTAAATGCATGAGTATTACTGACCTGCCTTGCATCGCAACCTTGCAAGGCGACTGATGTGGGCCTTCTGGTTCGCGGACCGCTCCATTGCAGCTGTGGGGGACATAATTGGAATATTTAGCCATACCTATCCATGATATACCTGAGCTGGCAATTATTACACACATACTGGGGTGATACTTACACACAACTGGAACATCCCCTGCAGCTCTTGGCTCCTGGAGCCACTCCTCCAAGAGGTCCCACTTATGCTGCTTCAGGTCGACATAGTAGTGCCTGACCTGCTCACCAGTTTGGGGTATGCCAGTGGCACTGGTGAGGTCACGGGCGAGATGGTCCCAGGCCTCTGCCTTATATTTGGAGCCCTGGTAGTGGCCCTGCAGCAGTCTCTGAGCATGGTCTTTGACTAGAAGCCCTGCTATGACCTTGGACTCCTGGATACACCAGCACTGCACTCAGAAGTGCACACCTTCTCCCCTTACTGCCATAGTGCCTGCAAGGGGAAGCTACAACCAGTTATGAGATATATTTTTGCCTCTTGGGTTTAAGTAGAGCCAATTTCCCACACTTTTCCATGATTGGTTAGTTTTGAAAAGGCTAAGCTATGGGCAAACCTGCTTAACGAAGGTTGGCATTGTTTAAAGGGGTATAACAGTGGGCACATTGAGTTAGCTGGCCTACAGATTGCTTACAGCTCCTAAGCTGGCCTATGCAATGCTTAGCATTGCTTACATTAGACTTTGCATTATTTTTTTCTTTTTGGCATTGATTTCTTATTTATTACATCTTATATATCTGCCTGGTATCCATGATTAATGTGTACATACACTCTATGGGTTCCTTGTGTTTTATTGGGGACTTCAACACTCTATTACAATTATATCTCACTTCTGGGCTTACTGCTATACTCCAGTTCACATATTTATGTTATCTAGTAGGTTATGGAACATATGACTGTATACTGATTCCTGTCACAGGTTCAGTTTGGTTTTACTATGGTGAGGACTTGCTTGCTGATACCTCATTTTTCTGTCCTTCTGTGATGGCTTGGTGGTTAACTACTGTGACTATGGTGGATAGGGTCACGGGTTTGAGACCTGTATGGTTGTTTATTTTGTTGATGGCCAAAACAAGGGCCATTGGATACAGAGTGATTAAGGCACTTTTGAGCAGTTGTAAGCAGGTTTGCACAATGGTAAGCACTGCTAAAATGCCATTACATCTGCTTACAGAGAGTTAGCTTATAAATTGCTTAACCAGTGTAGGCATTGCTTACTGCCATGCAAACAGGCTTAAGCCCGCTTACTATTGCTTAACTATGCTTACTACTGCTTATTTGTGCTTAAACCTGCTTACTAGTCCCTTATTCATTATGACACTGACACCTTACATGTGCATTTACTGCAGTACTCCAGTTCATGTAAATATGTTATTTAGTGGGTTATGCAACATAAATATTACTCATAATGTGCTTTGCCATGGAAAATAGAATGTGCTGCGGTGGGACTCAAACTGGGAATGTCTGCTCAAAAGGCGAATGTTCTGCCCACTACACTATTGCTATGCTGCTTCATTTGCATATATCTTCCTTGTTATCCTCTTCAGCCATTTAAGCTATATTAACCGTAGCTGAGTGATGGGCACACTCGTGCACCTACGATGAGCTTTAATCGAAATTAAAAAAAATGAAGGGTTTCGTCATTTTATTTATGTGTACTGTTGCTGTTGTACACAAGGGGGACTGTTGGTGGGGATATGCAGTCACCTGTGAGCGGTCTCGCTCATTTCATACCCCTTTCTGCTGTTTTTCCTTGTGGGGGCGTGTTTATTCTGGGAGCTCTGCTCTTAGGCACGCCCCCTGCACTCTTACAAGCTCCATGTAAACCTAGGAGCTCAGGCACTGTGCCTCATTATTATGCATGGCACGCTGCCATCCTGCTCCTAAATGGCCGCCTCCGTGCATGACTAAGCTAGTCCTGCACAGAGGAATAGTAAATCCAGGGGTGTATCACAGTAAAGTACAATGACTACATAATGGATGCTGAAGATCAGATGGTTCTATTATCACTCTAAATAATGTAGACTATACAATCTAACAAATGTCAACCCCTTTGTAGTTTCTGGATATTGTAAGGAAGGTACTGCAAAAATGTATTACTAAAATACAACATAGTTTAGACTATTATGCAATTAATAGCTATTAATGAATGAATTCATTTTTAGTCAATGAGTACAGTAAAACAGTTAAAGACAATATAAATGCTGCTGCAGCTTTTATTCAACAACCCGGAAGTCATAGAAAAATGAGCAATATTACTGCATACAACATACTGTTTTCTTGGGGGGCTTACATGCTCGTAGGACACCAACTTCTCATTTTTTACCTACTTATGTCTTCTCTGTTATCAAGAATACATATCCCATTTGACATCTCTCAATACAGGTCTGACTACTTGAATGGCTAACATTGTATCATTTCAGCACCTCTATAGTCAACAGAGCTGGATTGTTGACAAATGGAGCCTTGTGCACGGCAATGAATCAGTCCTCCTAGAGGATCTGTCTTGGGACCACTTCTTTTTGGCATTTACTTCTCTGAAGTCAAGGTCAATGCCAGTGGCCTTTGGCTGATTATATTTGCAGAAGATTGCAAATTAGGAGCTGTCACTGAATCCCCCACCAACACAAATGTTCTCCAGGAAGGGCTGACACAGGCAAATAACTGATGTCAGAGCCATGGACCAAAATTAAATGCCAATAAATGCATAATAGTATCCTTTGTGAAGTCAACCATCCCAGGTAAATTTCATACTGACAACACCCCTAAGAGCTGACCCAGTAGTCAGGGACTTAGGGACAGACATATACAGTAATTTAACCTTTGACTATCACATGTTTATAGTAGTGAAGAAATTATTCTATGTTGTGTAACTTATAAGCAAAGGTATGGCATCTAGGTCATTGTTAAACTGTATTTGGTATTCATCAGACCTATTAATGAGTACAATGCCCCCTTTGTTATGTACCTAACCAGACATATCCAATAACTGGATCATCCACAGAGGAGAATACAGGGCATAAGTAGCATGTCCTATGCAGACTGCCTCAAGGCACTATCTCTGTATTCTGTCTCCTACAGGTTGTCAAGGGGAGATCTATGCCTGGCATACAAGGCATTGTCAGACCCTACTTTGATGCATCTCCTGTATATCTGCAAAACCGACAGCACCAGAATTACCCATTCTAAAGATTTAAAGTTTGCCTGCGATATAAATAGGACCTGCTGGAGATATACATCCTACAGACTACCACTTCTGTGGAACAAGCTCCCCATCCACGTGAAGAAGAGTTCCTCCCTAGCCCAATTCAAGTGTGACTTAGACAATTGGATGGGGAACAGAAAATTCATCCATGGTTTGGCACCTATGTCTGTAATGGACACAAGTGGCCTGTAAATGTTTCATCTCCCAGGCCCCTGCTTGTAAATGTTTCATCTCCTAAGCCCCTGCTTACACTTATCAAGGGTACAAGAAATTGTCAGAAATTTGGGATGCATGGCTGGACTTAAAATGGCCCTTATGCTCATTAGCCTAGTAAACACCTATGAACCTAAACTTACAGACTTCATGATGTCCAATTTATTCACAGCTAAATAATAAACAGACTGTTAATGTTCAACAAAAGAAGGATCACATCCAAAGAACATGTCTCATATGATGAAGCACTTGTTTACTACAATCACATCTGATGTTCCTATTTACTACAGTCAGTTTCCTTCATTTACATCATAACTATTTTGGTTCAAAGGTAGTTACTAAGCTTACAGTCCATGGGACCATTTAGGAAATTAGCTCAAATTTCCAGTTGACCCAGCTATACAAGAAGTAGTGAATACGGTAACAGAGATAAAACAAGTGGAACTGAGATCTTTAGAAAAGGGTAAGACCAAATTGCATAGGAAAAAATGGGAATTGTGGGAGCAATATATATAGAGGAGGAATGAGGTTTAAAATAAGGCAGGGCTAAATCAGCTATGTAACATTTGATTGAAGCTGATTGGGAAGATTATAAGTGATGTATAATGTTTGCAACTGGGAATGTGTCAGAAAGGTTTTTGATGTAAAAGCTTGCAACTAGGATTGTGTCGGTGTGGTTTGTTTTCATTTATATAAATGCGTGATTGTCTATGTCATAAGGGATGGTTTAATAAAGATGTTTCTTGTTTTTAAAAAAAGGATGGGAACTGAATAATTTATGCAATTTTGCTCAGGTTATGTGATATATGCATAGTCGGTCTTAGGCATAGGCCAACTAGGCGGTCACCTAGGGCGCCATTCTAGCAGGGGTGCTTTTCCAGTAAACTGGATGGGGTAAATAGACCAGGATGGGGGCACCAGGTGGTCTGGAGGGGCGCTGTGGAGTCCTTTTGCTTAGGGCACCACTTGACCTAAGGCTGACCCTGGATATATATCAATATATGTGAAGTATAATGTTTATAAATTTGAACTTGTTAACACAGTTTGATTACTTTTATATAAATGTAAATTTGACTGTATCCTTTTTGATTACTTTTATGTAAATATAAATTTGCCTGTGTCACAAGTGATAATTCAATAAAGGTGTTTAAAAAAATTCCAGTTGACCCAAAGCACTGTTTAGTTAAGTGACTTGCTCAAGGACAGTATAAATATGAGGCAAAATCAGAGATGTTCTGCAAAACTGGAGACGGATAAAGCAGGCTATTCTAAATCACTTAAAAAGTTATCAGTGATTTACCAAAGGGGGGGGGGGGACAAAGACAAAGAAATTAATGATGGTCTGACAGCTATTGTTGTGGTGGACTAAGGGTCTCACCTTCTATAGCTTGTACATGTCTGTTAATTAGAGTGGCAGTTAGTATGGAGGATTGGGGGTTTTGCCTCCTGTACCTAAAGTAGAGGATTTGACTCTGTGTAAGTCTCTTAACTAGAGAATACCCCTAATTGGTGCATTTTACACATGTACACCCACCCTCTCTCACACACACACACACACACACACACACACACACACACACACACACACACACACACACTCACACATCTTATTTCATTGCTGAAATGTTGCTGCAAAACTTGAAAGCAGTACTTGCACTTAAAGCTCAAAGCATTTGCTGATGAAAGATGATCTGGGGCTGAGATGCAGAGCAAATGAGACTGGTGCTGTTAAAGAATGAAATTGGATGGAGCATTTGAAAAGAGTAGCCCTACTTAGGACTTTTTTAAACTAAATAATGAGGAATTCAGACTTTTTTTTTAAATAAATATTGACAGTTGGGCCCTCAGCCAGAATTGGATCCAAGGCAGCTGCCAAGGTTTCCTTATGCTGGATCTAGCCCTGATTGACTATCCATATTATTTCTTGGCTGGATATTAGTCATATTTCACTGCCAGTAATGTGACATTCACACAGAATGTGCACAAATTTACATTTCCATCATTTATCGAAACTATGGGGAAGAAAGGCAATCTGGAATTTGGGAAATGAGAGATGTTATGGAATAGCCATATTCTGTAGAAATACAATAAAGATATTAGATGTAACTTTAGCAAAAGAGGGATGACTAACCATTGTAGATTTAACATGGAAAGAACAAGTCCACGGAATTATAAGACTATATGCTTATACTAACTATAAAGAACAGGAGAGTTTATTTCCTCATATTTTAGAGTATGTAGTGATAAATATGAATATTATAATAACAGATGGCTTTAGTTGTGATTTAAGAGGCAAACATAAAAAGAAAGGAAATGACATAAGAAAAATGTTAGAAGTTATAAGATGTGGTAAGTTAAATGTTTGAGGGAAAATTCATGGACTTGGGGTATGTATAGAACTGAAATAGATTATTGTACAGTATTGGAAGGTTTAGTTATAGGACAGGGGGTGATAGTTGAAACAAGATTTTCTGATCATCTTGCAATATGGCTAGAGATAAAAGAAATAATGAACAAGAAAACAAGGATTATATGAAATAGGCAAATTAATAAAAATGATAAATGAGAAATCTTGGATTGAAGAAGGAAAAAGATTAGTAATACAGTTATGGAAAGATCATATTACAATGAGAGCAAAATTGGTCTGAACGGTGGGTGATATTTAAGGAAAAATATAAAAAAATGTTTTTTTCAGAGTGGTTATAAGTTGTGAGAAAAGTAGAGAAAGAAAAATATAAAAGAATATATAACAATGCATTGGAAGATTTACAGCATAATAATAGAAAGTACTTTGAGAAAGAAAAAGAATTATATGAAAGAAATAAAAAAAAAAAAAATTGTTATGTAAGCAAAGATATTTTTACAAGGAAAAAGAGAAGTATTGAGTTAATTAAGCAGATTAGTAAAGAAAGATGGTAATGTAATGTGAAAAATAACAAAATGTAAAAGGAGAATAGAAAGAATTCAGAAAAAGATTATGAATAGTATAGTACAATATGTACAAGAAATGTTTAAAGGAAAAAAGAAGGTAGTAAAAAAACTTGGAAAATAAAAAAACTTAACAGAAAACTAAAGTACTAGGACAGGTAAATACAGTTTCTTCTGCAGGCCCAGATGGAATCAGATATGAAATATA
The DNA here is from genome assembly GCF_019279795.1 of Protopterus annectens. Taxonomy (NCBI): domain Eukaryota; kingdom Metazoa; phylum Chordata; order Ceratodontiformes; family Protopteridae; genus Protopterus; species Protopterus annectens. The sequence continues at coordinate 492,831,185 of NC_056734.1, forward strand.
TAAAAATTTAAAGAAATGGAAAAAAATAATTTTAAAGCTTTTGAATGAATGGTTGAATGAAGGTTTTATGTATAAAGAACTATGTAGTGGAATACTTAAATTCATTGAATCATAATGATTGTAAGGTCTTCATGAAAAATACAAGAGATTTGATACTAAAATGAAAAATATTATGTAAAATAGCACATTTAGTATAAATGGGAAGGGTTATCAAGTAATGATAGAGAAACTGTGGATTATAATGTGAACATAAAAGAAGAAGTGAAAATTATGATAGGAGACCTTAATAAGGCATTTGACACAATTGGACATGGAATATTATGGGTAACAATGAAAGAATATAAGTGAGAAAGTTAGGAAACTATGTATGTCAGTGTATAGTGATAATAAAGTAAAATACTTGAAAATGGCTGGTTAAGCCAAGAGATACATATGAAGAGTGGTATAAGACAGGGATGTCCAATGAGTTGTATACTCTTTGCATTAGTTATGAATGTGATAGTATGTGAAATAAATTACACAAAAAGGAGACTGGGTATATAACACCTAAAGGGTAAAGAATTCCAGTTATGTTAACATATGCAGATGCCATTATAATAATTGAAAAAAACAAAATGTGAATACAAGAAGTAATAATTTGCACAAATGTGTGTTTAGAGATGATAGGGGTGGCTTTAAATAAAGAGAAAAATAAAGGTTTGGGTGATGTAGTAAAGATCAGGCGTATATATGAATGAAATTTTTGTGTTAGGTATAAAATTTAGAAATAAAGATGTAAGTAAAATTCAAATGGAAAAAAAACAATAGGAGAAATAAACCAAATGTCTTTTTGGAGAACACATAAATTATCATTCAGAAAAAATGTTTATTTGATAAACTCACTACTGATGGGCAAAAATAGCTTACTTAGCAAGTGTATTTATGGTGCCAACAGTATTTTGAAATGTAATTACTGCAAATCATTTTTTCATTTGTGTAGGTTTCTAGATTAAGCCCAGTAAAAAGAATAGTTTTGTATGTAAATGAAGAAGGAGGTTTAAGGTTAATTAACTAAATGGAATACAAGGCTTCATTAAGTTTGTACAAAATGTTAAAGTGGATGAATGAAAAAGATGAGAGATTAGTAGTAAATCTATAAATATAAGTATGATACATTTTGGGGTATGGTAATAAAGGATAAAAGAGAAAAAAATAGTGTATAAATGAAGAAATAAAATGTTACCAAGAACAAATATTTTTGTGGAAAATGAAAATTGATGATATAAAAATAGAAAAGTATGGTATTTAGAATGCATTGATAAAACATTATTATGTAAAACTACAGGAAAATCTAACTGATAAAAGCTATAAAATAAGAAGAAAATGGTGTAATCTGAAAGTAGAATGTCAAGATTATTATAGAGATGGGTAATAATAAATTGCCAGTAAAAGGAAATATGCTGCATAAAAAGAAAAGCGATAGAATATGTTTACATTGTCAAGAAGAAACTATGGAACATGTGTTTTTGAAATGTAAAAGAGTTAGAAAGCTATATAAAGACAATTTTTTGAAGATAAAAAAGAAGTGGATAAAATAAACATGGGTATGTTTATAGGTTCATAGGTGTTTACTAGGCTAATGACCCAAGGGCCTTTTTAAGGCTAGCCATGCATCCCAAATCTCTGACAAGTTCATAGGTTCATACTAGGCTATCTGCCCTGGGGCAATTATAAGCCTAGCCCGATTCTGTATGGCTTACGCCACCCCTTGATTTGAGTATACTGTGCCTTTTTAAGGTTTAGTTTACTGTGCCTCTGTCTAATAGTGACACAGGAGTAATCCCTGGGACAAATCTACGATCCCCCATCCACCTATCGAGATTCTTCTTGAAGAGATTCAGTGAGGTGCTCTGCCTCACATGAACTGGAATTCTATTCCAGAGCGAAGGGAGCCTCTGGGTTATGAACCTGTCCCTCCAGCAAGTTCTATTTATTTCTGTGCTGAGGTTCAAGTCCCTCGAGCGTGTGGCTCTAAGGGATTTAGATTTACTGAGCTGGAGCATGTCCATTAATTCTGGATTTGACATAGCTTTGTATGTCAGGCTTAGATCGCCTCGAAGTAGGCGGTATGCAACTGAGTAGAGCTGGAGTTTTTTTTAACCGAGCAGCATATGGCATCTGTTTGAGACCCTTGATCCTCTTGGTGAGATAATTTTGGGGTCTTTCTAATTGCTGCAGGTGTCGGGTAAGGTACATCCCAAAAGGGGCATTGTATTCTATGATGGGCCTGATGAGGGATGAATAAAGGGGCATGATTACCTCTCTTGATCTAGATGTGAAACCCTTCGTGATGAGGTGGGCTATGTAGAAGGTCTTTCTAACCACTTTGTCAATGTGGTTTTCAAAGGAGAGATTGCTATCAACTTGGGTCCCCAGGTCCCTAATAACTTTCTCTGTACTTAATGGGTTTCCTCCTATGTGGTAAGTTGTGGGCACATTGTTTTTGCCAAAGGGTATGACTATACATTTTTTGGCATTTAGCTTTAAACCATGGTGCTGGCACCAGTTATCTGTCTCTGTGAGACCTTTTTGAAGGATGTTTGTGTCAGCTGGAGAGTTGATTATGGTTCCCATTTTGCAGTCATCTGCGAACTTGGTGAACCATAGTCCTCCCACGTTTGCCTGTACCTCGGAAAAGTATATACCGAACAAGAGTGGTCCCAGGACAGAACCCTGTGGGATGCCACTTGTGACCGGTTTCGAGTCTGACATGGCTCCAGCAACTCTCACTCTGTGGGTTCTGTCTTTGAGCCAGTTTGTGACCCATCTTGTGACATAGGGGTTTATATTTAAGCTGGATAGCTTATCTATGATGCCCGAGTGGGGTATTGTGTCAAATGCCTTTGCAAGGTCCAGATAGGCTGTGTGGACTACCTTCCCTTCATCTATGGCTTTGGTGACTGTTTCGAAGAAGTCAACCAGGTTCAGAAGGCAGGATCTGCCCTTGACAAAGCCAAACTGGGTAGGATCTAGTGTCTGTAGGTCCCCAATGTCTTTGTTTATGAGCTCCATGATGATCCTCTCCATAGCCTTGCAGACTAAGCTAGTCAGGCTTATGGGGCAATAGTTTCCAGGATCCATAGAGGCTCCACCTTTGTGGAGTGGGACCACTGTTGCTGTACGCCATTCTGTGGGCACATATCCTGTAGTGAGGCTGAGATTGTATAGCTGTTTTATTTGAGGGATTAGTTCCTCTTGGAGTTCATGTAGGACGCAACCTGGGATGCCATCTGGTCCCATGGAAGCAGTGTTTTTTGCTTTGGAGAGGGCAGCCTTTACCTGAGCATCTGAGATGTTTGGGAGGCAGCCCTCTGCCGGGATAGATACTTGCTCTTTTGGGGGGGAGGGGGGGAGAAGTTTGCACTGAACCTGTCTGCCAGGATATTGACAATGTCTGTGGTTCAGTGTATTTTTTGTCATTTAGAATCAACTCAGAACAAGTCTGGGAGTTGCATCCCAGGTTTCTAACATAACTGAAAAAAGCCTTATGATTGTCTTTGGTGTCCTGTGCAATTTTTCTCTCGAAGCTGGCCTTGGAGGATTTTATGAGGGATCATAATTTTTTGCTAGTACTGATCAGAGATGCCTTCCCTATCAGGGATTTTGCTCTATCATGTAGTAGCTTCCTCCTTCTGTTGTACAGTTTATTTATGGCAGGGGTCCACCAGACTGGATGCCTGCCTTTGGATGATTGGGTCTTGGTTTTGTTTGGGATAGCATGATCCATGCATTCCTGGAGATGTCCGTAGAATGCGTTTATATAGGATTCTGCAGTTTGGGCCGTAGTTTCCACTGGCCCTGGGGCCTTGAAGGATTCCACTTCAGTTTTGAGAAGTGAGAAGTTCGCTTTTGAGAAGTTTTTCACTGTGGTTTTCTGGGCTGGGGGTGGGGTCGGGATGTGGACATCCAGTGAAATTAATTTATGGTCTGATCTTACCAATGAGGGATATACTTCTGGTGTGGAGCATAGAGTCCTCATGTTGGTAATGATCAGGTCTAGTATGTTGTACCCTCTTGTGGGAGTGGTGACTAGTTGTTCCATAGCATTTGAGTTTATAATTTCCAGGAACCTGTGGGCTAAGGTGCTGGGGCTTGAGTAGTGCTCCCAGTCAATGTTTGGGTAGTTGAAGTCACCCAATATAATGGTGTTCGGAGGGATCTTCATGTTCTCCAATGTTTTCAGGAAAGTCGAGTGGGATTCCTGACTTTGAGAGGGTGGTCTCTAGGATGCTATAAACTGAAAAGCAGTCTTGCCCACTGTTAGTTGCACATGGATGGTCTCCGATACTTTGTGCAATGCCACTAACCTGGAGGTGTGGATATCCTTGATAAATATGGAAACTCCCCCTCCTTTTGTGGTTCGGTCTGGGTTTTGGGGCCGAAAAGCATGATATGAGGTATAGCCTGGTAGTGCTGGGGTGCTCTCTGGAGCCTTGAACCAGGTTTCTGTCACTGCACAGATATCGATGTTCTCCATACTGAGGAAAGCTTTGAGTGCATGCATCTTGAGGTTAAGACTTCTGGCGTTTAGCAGCATTACCCTTAGTTTCTTGTTCCTTGTGCTGTCTATAGGGGTGGGTTTGACTTTTGAGCCTTGCCTAAAAAAGGCACTATGGGGGTGGCAAGAGCCTTTGCTAATATCCGAAAGCCCAGTGGTGACAGGTGCAAGCCATCCCTAGCGAAGCAACGTGGCTTGTCGAGCATGTCATCTCAGGCTGACAGACACTGGATCCCCTTTGAATGACTCCAAAATTTTAGCCAATTGTTAAAATCGATCATTTTGTCTTTGTACTGTGGCATCATTCTAGGTGAGGGTAAGATGCTGCTCAAGGTCAGGGTCATACCAGCCTGGGCTACATGATCAGAGAGCTCCTCTATGTCTCTTTTCATGTAGTCCAGGGAGGTACTTCTTAGGTGATTCACACCAGCATGTACAATGACTGAGTCATATTTGTATTTGCTTTGGAGTGACCTGAGTGCTTGCGTTATGTGGCGGATCCTAGCACCCGACAGGCAGCTCACCGTGACCTTCTCTTTGTTCAGCCTGGTGACCGGGACATCAGTGTGTCTGACAATAGAGTCACCCATTACAAGAGTATCAGGTGTGTTATTCAGCCTTAAGGGCTGTGGCTGCTTGGCACACTGACTTTGTGGGTTATGTGTTGTGTGTGTTTTGTTTTGAGGTAGCGCTTGCTTGGATGTCTGCTTTGGAGGTCTCTGTTGCTTAGGTAGATTTTTATTTAGAGCCTCCGAGTATGTTTTTGTGTATTTATATGTTTGGTTCACTGATGTAGTGGGACTATATGATACTGGAATTGTGTTGTGTGAGGTTACCTTCTCCTCCTGACTGGTTACACCAGTTTTGAGATAAGATAGCTCAGCCTCCAGTTTGGCTAAATAGTTGCATCTCTCACATATATTTGAATCTGTTTGGAGGAGGAGAGGGTTGTCCATGTACATGAGACAGTTGTAACATTGCCTCAAAATTCCCAGATTCACCAGCTGGACTGGAGTTCTAATACCCTTGATAAGTGTAAGCATGGGCCTGGGAGATGAACCTTTTTACAGGTTACCTGTTTGCATTAGAGACATAGGTGCAAAACAGGGATGAATTTCCAGTTTCCCACCCAGTTTTCCAAGTGACGTTGAATTGGGTTATGGAGAAACTCTGCTTCACATGGATGGGGAGCCTGTTCCATAGAAGGAGTAATCTCTGGAATACATGCTTATCTCTCCAGCAGGTCCTATATATATATATATATATATATATATATATCACAGGCAAGGTTTAAGTCTTTAGAATGGGTAATTCTGGCACTGTTTGTTTTGTGGATATGCAGGAGGGCCATCAGAGTGGGGTGTGACAATGCCTGTATGCCAGGCATAGATCTTCCCTCAAAAGCCTGAGACAGAATACAGGGATAGGGCCTTGAGGCGGTCTGCATAGGACATATTACTTACGCTCTGTATTCTTTTAGTGAGGAACCTTTGTGGACGTTCCAGTTCTTGGATATACCTGGTTAGGTACATACCAAAGTGGGCATTGTACTCAATGATAGGTCTGATGAATGCCGAACACAGTGGAACAATGACTTCCTTCGACTTAGATGCCATACCTTTGTTTATAAGTTGCACACTTAGAATGATTTCCTCACTACTGTAGACACATGATGATCAAAGGTTAGAGGACTATCTATGGGTTGTTCTAGTCCCTGACTACTGGGTCAACTCTAAGGGTTGTGCTGTCAATATGATAATTACCAGAGATGGAAGACTTTCCAAAGGATACTATTATGCATTTCTTGGCATTTAGTTTTAGTCCATGGCTCTGGCAACAGTTGTTTGTCTGTGTCAGCCCCTCCTGGAGAACATTTGTGTCAGTGTGAGATTCAATGCCAGCTCTTAATTTGCAATCATCTGCAAATGTAGTCAGCCAAAGACCACTGACATTGGCTTTGACTTCTGAGAAGTAAATGCCAAAAAGGAGTGGTCCAAGGACTGATCACTGAGGGACTCCACTTGTGACTGGCCTCTTTGTAGAAGTGAATTCCCCAATTATAACATCCTGGTTCAAGTCTGTGAGCCAGTTGGCTATCCACTGGGTGACATATGGGTTTGTACCTAACCTTCTGACTTTGTCAACAATGCCTGAGTGGGGTATTGTGTCAAATGCCTTGGCCAGGTCAAGTTAGGCAGTGTGAACAATTTTGCCCTCATCCATTGCTTTGGTGACCTTCTCAAAGAAGTCCACCAGGTTTAGTAGGCATGATCTCCCCTTGATGAAACCAAACTGGGTAGGGTCCAGTGTCTGGAGGTTTACTATATCTCTGTTGATCATCTCCATGATAACTCTTTCCATGGCTTTACATATAAGACTAGTGAGACTTATGGGTCTGTAGTTTCCAGGGTCTGTAGATGGCCCACCTTTGCGCAGAGGGAGGACTGTTGCCTTTCTCCATTCATGAGGCATGAAGCCTGTTTGGAGGCTACAGTTAAATACTAATTCCAGAGGCCCTGATAATGTCATGTTTTATGCTATTTAAAAGGCATACTGAGATTTTGTCTGGCCCACTGACGCAGTGTCCTTGGACTCAGAGAGAGAGAATTAAGGACCTGTTCCCTAGTGATAGTAGGGGTTGTTATATTTGATATTTCCTGAGGGAAGGTTGAGGGGGAGAGAGGAGTAAAGTTGGAGCTGAATTTATCAGCCAGGAGGTTTGCTATATCTTCTGTCTCAATATAGGTGGTTTCATTTACAATGAGCTCTGTACATAATTGGGTATTGTCTTTGAGGTTGCAGACATAGCTAAAGAATGCTTTGCAGTTGTCCTTTGCCTGGGAGGCCAAATGGACCTCAAATTTGGCCTTGCTAGATGTATTTGTCCTCTGAGTTGTTTGTTTAGTTTGATTAGAGTGCTTTTATCCTGTTGGGTGCTGCACCTCCTAATTTTTGCCATGATTTTCTTCCTCCTGTTATAGATCAGATTGATTTTGTGATTCCACCAGGGTGGCTTGTTTTTTGAGTTAGTTCTGTACTTCTTCCTGGTGGGTACAGCTGCCTCTATGCAGCTATTAACATGATTGTACAGGGTTTCAATGAACAGTTCTGCATAGGCAGCAGTGTTCTCAGGGCTTATTGAGGGCTTAAAGTTTTGCCAGGTTATCACTTAATAGGAGGAGGTTAGCCTTATAATAGTTCCTGAATATTCCCGGTTGACCTGGGAGTCCGGGTTTTATTTTTACTTCAAAGGAGACCACTTTGCGGCTTGGCCTTACCAGGGAAGGCATTGCAGTAGGGGGTGTACAGCACTCTCCCGTATTAGTGAGGACTAGATCCAGTATGGTTGCACCCCTGGTTGGTGTATTGACTATCTGGTCCAGGGAGTTTGTATTTTCAACATCCAGGAATCTCTGTGTATGTAGGTTTGATGTTGTATAAGATTCCCAGTTAATAGTGGGGTAATTAAAGTCACCCATGAATATGGTATTGGGTTGGATGGTTAGTGTTTCTAATAAGTTTAAATATGGATATTATAAGAACAGAAGTAAAGAATATGTTAAAAGAATAGATAAAAATGTTATTTTATGTTATATGTGTTATATGGAATGAAAGAATAAATGAAATTAAATGGATTTTAGCAATAATATTAAGTAAAGTAAGATGGTGGTTATGGAAAAAGGAGTGGGAGGTCTAATAAGGATGAAAATTTCACATGATTGTATAGGAAATTATGAATATGTGTTTGAACATATGTAAATATTTGTAAATATGTAAATATTTTGTAAATAATAGTTATTTTTGTATATAAATAAAGGACCCCCTACTCTTTTTAATAGGCACTGTGGGATCTTTAACATTCACCTGAGCTATTATCAACTCAAGCAGATGGGGCCTTGGTTTACCATCTCATCTGAAGGATGACATATTTTTGTATAAGCTTTCCCAAGATATATTTGTTTAGAGAAAAACACTGTCCACTTTATGGTGTGTTACTCTTAGCCCTGCCCTCTATAACTCTAGTATTAACAAGTGAAATAAGTTTGTTTGTTTGTTTATTTATTTAAATGTGTTAACCAGGGTGGAACACTGATCAGAAATAGCAATTTCTGTCTAAATTCAGGGAAAAGTATTAATGTTATTCATACACAAACAATAAATACACAATACAGATAGAGTGTTAAAGCAAATTATTGTTATTCATACACAAACAAGACGTACAAAATACAGATGGAGTGTTAATGCGATACAATGTGTATGACAAGTTTAGAGTAATGCAAGAATAGGGTTAAGTACAGTCATCTAGCTTGAGAAATGTTTTACATTAAACAGCTGATTGAATTTGAAATAAGCTTATGCGTTATTGAGAAGTTACATACAGTACATACATACGAGTCAAATCTTGTGATAATAAATGTGATATACAGTTACAGTGATACAGAGAGCAAGAACAGTTATTATACAGTGATAGAATATGGTGTGCTTAGGTGCTATGACTAGGACCATAGTACTGGCATTTAACAAGTTTCAGAAGATGATTTTATAGTTGTATCTGAAAGACTGGTAATGGTGACTTGTTTTTTGGGGCAAATATTGCAGGAGCTGCTTTACCCTAATTCCTGAGGTTATAGAATGGGGATTGTAGTATTATTCTAGCTGCTAAAGGGAAGAATGGTTGTATATGGAACTTTTTAAATGTAATCAGCCTTCTAAAGCATGGGACATTGCAACATAGTTTATGTCGAAAGTCCTCCTAGTAGGTTATGTAGTCATCCTGCAAAAAGAAGTGCTATGTATACCTATACGAAAAAGACAGAAAGCTTCGCTACTGAAAATAAATTGTTACAGGCAGTACTGAACTTCTGCAGTGGGTACATTCAGGTGCACTTGGTACCTTTGCTGGGAATAGGATAACTGAGGTAGTGGTCTGCTTATTGGGGAAAAGTTTATTGCTATGGCAACTTTGCAGGTAGTCAGTTTCAGGAAGGCCAAAATCTTGTAGGTATAGCTGTGCCTGTAACAACTTTCAGATGTCTAGTATAAGCACAAATTAATTATTTCCATCAGTGTTCACTTTTTAATATGTGTATTTTGTATTGCTAGTATTTATATAAAACTGTGATGATATTTTCATTGGCAGGCAAACCTGCACATATCTGGCATTGATCAGGGGTATATGTATTGCATTTGTCATTAATGCAGGCCTAATGAACAATACGTAGCTTAACAAGTAACCCCTACTGCACCTTCAAGATCTGTGGTGCCTGTGAATGCATTCTTTGTAGAAGATAAGAAAAGTTTGGGAACACCCCAATACCATTTTACATGGCTTACAGAAATGCAAAGCAATGGCCCTTTTTAGTGCAACATGAATACATTTGTGACAAAAATTGTCACCAGACAGACTGAGTTATGACCATGCATGCTAATACAGCTCAAGTAACAGCAGTAGCCACAGGTAAGCGTAGCATTAAATGGTTATTCTACAAATTGAGTTAATATCATATTATAGTGAAACCTTTGATTGGACTCATATCAGCTAGATCTGTATAATTTCTTCCAAACTTCTATTTCTAGGGGAAAAGGTGTTGCAGCATCAGGAAACAAAGCACAGAAGAGACAATTTTGCAATGATGGAAGACTGCATCTTCATGGATGCACTTAGGACATACAGAATATGCTTTTTGAAGCAAGGGGTGTAAAGCTGGCACAGCAAGCAGAGGAATGGAATCCTGTTGTGGCTGACACAAATGATATGGGGAAGGACTCACACCTTAGCACAGTGTAGGAAAACAGCTAATGCCATGGTGCATTGTGCAAGAACAAAGGCTAGGCAGAACATTGGCAGTGACACAGATCATAATGAGAAAATGTCATTACAACAAGTGAAAACACCATGTAGCTCAAGACCCAATTTTCTGTGCAGTCTGAACCTCCAAGATGAATAAACAGCTCTTTCTGAGGTAGCAGTAGCCATTGATATATTTGTGACAAATGAAGTCCTCTCTGTCAGCTGGCACTGAAGACACACAAGGCCTTGTCTGCCCAGCAGCAGGTGTGCTGTGCTGTGAGAGATCCAGGCTACTGCTACTGAGAGTCAGGTAGAGATGGTCATAGTGCTAGAGAGTATGTGACAGGAAATTCAGGACTAAATAGGACTGGTGGAGGCCAGAGTGCCATGATAATCCTCATGTGCAATATGGCCACACACATGGAATCCATCTCAGTCTCCATCTGAACACTAGTAAAGGCTTACCAGACACACATTGGACACAGCTGGAGGATCTGTGTATGTGGTGGATGAGTAGGCTGGAAACCACATGTACACCAAGACAGTAATGTAGACATTCATGTGGATTTCTTTAAGAATAAGGCTGTTAGGTCTCATAAGACTTCCACATCACATGGAAGAACCTCTCAGTCAAAGTCTAGGTTCTGCAACAGTGCCAGGTAAACATCAAGAGGTTCGTATGCATGCAGTAAATCACATCATCAGAGCAGCTCAGCATCAAATTTACTCTGGGACCACTACCAACACCATCTTTTTGGGGGACATTGTGGATGACATCTTCCAAATGTAACTGAAATTTTGAACATCTGTGACACAGAAATTACTCAACAGGAGGTCACTTTGCAAACAGATATAGATGACATCACATGACATGTGCTCAATATGAGAAATGCTACACTTCTGAAAGAGCAAAATAAAACAGGTTGGGGACAGATGTAGCAATGCCACATTTCATGATGGAAACCAAAATACATTTCCTTCTTCTGTAAATGACTGTTCAGTCATATTTGCATGAGGATCATGAGACTGTAAAATTACAACATGTCTTCTCAACTTTCCTTCCAGTTCCTGCAGGTGTCCCCCCATGGCTCAGTTCTTGGCACTCTTCTTTTTAATATATTTATAAACAAGCTCCACGCAACTACCAAACAATCTACCATTGTGCAGTATGTCAATGACTCTACCCTCCTCTGCAGTGCAACAAAACTCCAAATGATCACCCAATAATCCTTTTCCTCTGGATCCTGGCTAACTGATGTAAACCTGCTTTTAAACTGTAAGTAAAGCAAATTAATGTTATTCATACACAAACAATTCTCTGCCCTCAAACAGTCTTTTAATATTACATCAGCCAATAACAGTACCATAGAAAAGGTAATCCATACAAAACTACCAGGTGTAATTCTAGATGAAAATCTGAAATTTGATCAGCACATACTATTCATGAAAAAAGCACCAAAAATTGGGGATTCTCTACCAGTCAAACCCATATATAACTGATGGAACAAGGAGAACCATTGCTCAGTTTTACTTCCTTCCCACACTTCCATATGCATCAGCCATACTTACAAACTGCAAAGCAAACAAAGTTACAGGCATGCTGCAATGTACCAACATTTTTCTACAAACCTCATATAAGACTGACCACTGTCTCACCGTAAAACAAATAGTGATTAGAACTACCACAACATCTAATCTACACCCAGTTAGTAACAGCCCGTAATTGCATCTACAAAGTTGATAATTGCCCCTCCCTAAAAACATCTTCAGGAGTGTTCATATTGCAGAATGTTACACACCAGTCAAAAACTTCAAACATTGCTGCAGAGGATTCTTTGTATTTTACTTATGTCACCAAACTTTAGAGCAAGTTACCAGTTCAACTAAAATAAATAGACAAATTAAAAGGATTCAAGCCCAAATTAAAACACCTGACTGACCCCTGGCTGTGCTCATGTACCTCACCAGGATGGTGTTGAATGATCAAGCCACTTAGCAGACACATCTGGCTTATAGACACCTTAAAATACCACAAGTCACTTGCACGTCTACTGTCTCTCCCTCTATTTTTCCACAGATTTCTCTCTTTTTCTCCAGTTTCCCTAAAATACTACATTTCCTTTTCATCTCTCACCACGGCCTCTTCACATTTTCTCACTAATTCCTTTTATTTTTCCCTCCTCTGTCTCCTTTTCCTTCACTTTGTAACATAAAGTTACACTATTTTAATGTTACATAAATTGAATATCTTTTGAGAGCTCTTTCAGACTTTCTTAAAATTTTACATATTAGACCATTACTCTATATTATTTGTATTCATAATGTAGTGTTTCATTAGAATCCTGTGTTCTAGACCATTATAGCTTGTTGTCTCCAGATTTATTGTAGTGTTTTTCTTAAAAGTCCATGTATTAGTACACTACTGTGTGCTTTTTTATTCTCATTGTTTGAAGCTTTTCTCCTTATGCCTCTGCTGAAAAGGGGCTTTTCCTGGCCAGTCAGACTAGCTTGGTCAACATAAATGACAATAAATAAGTAAATAACTAACTAACTAAATAAATAAATAAATAAGCAAACAAGTAACTACAACAACAGTAACACATCACTTATTACTCAGACATTGCCCTAAACACTTGTCATAACACCTGTTCCTTTACATTTCATGCAAAGTCTGCCTTTATAACTAGCACTTGTATGACTGACCACTGAAAACTGTACAAATCATGAGTGGCTAATGCCATATATTTGTGAGTGATATGAGAAGAAACGTGTGATGAATAGACATCAGCCAGCATAGCCTACAAGTAACAATGTGCGCACCAAGTATTATATTTGCAACTACATTGTCACAGTGAAATATGGCTCATAGTGGTGGACTAGATGCTGCTTCGCCTGCTCAGCCACATGCCATTCGTGAATCCGCAGAAGGGGTTGCCATCTTGCTGCCATCACTATTGCCACTGGTGGAACAAACAATAGAACAGTGGCGGCTGGTGATTTCAAATCAAAGGGGGGCTTCAGGAGACAGGTGAATAGGTGGGGTCAATGGGAAGGGGTGTGGCCAACCAGAAAGGGGAGGAGATATGCTCAAAACCACAAAAACTGTAACTTTAATTAAATACGCTGCCCTGGGTGCCAAACCGTCATTATGAGAATTCAATCAAGACAAAATGAAGTGTAGAAGAAAAAAAAATATTTCAGTGCATTGACTGTATGACAGCTTACTTAATATCTAGATGGAAACAAAAAGGTTGTGAGGCATGAAAAAATAAATTACTTTTTAAATACATTACTGGAATGCCAGTCAAAATCAAGTATAAGAAAAACAAGCAGCACTCAACTCAAACCACTTCTGCTTGCACTGCAGTTCTAATTATAATTTATATTCAGCTTTATTAAAGTACCAAGTAATGCGCTGAAAGTAGCAATCTCTGTGATACCCCCACTTGTAAAAATGTTTCTTATCCAAAAAAGATCTGCTGCCTGACAACTTATCTACTTGTTTCATGGGGAAAACATGATCAAAGTAAAAAATGAAAAGCAAACAAGAAACAAGCTCAAGATACATTGCTTAAAGGATTACTGTACAGGTAATGGACCACACATGATAGATTGGCATTCTGTCTGGTTTACAGCTAAAGCCTTCAAAGATGACTGCAAGTCTCCAACAAATGTAATGGGCTTCTTAAAATAATGTAATCCTGTCCTTTATTACAAATACTGTCATATGCATTTCAATACCCAAGGCTTATACATGATCTAGTTATGTAAGTATTCTCTGCATGGCAACAACAGAAAGGCTTTCAATGTTGGTAATTCTTTAACAGTACGCTTATTAAAGCTTACTTGCATCTTACAATCTCAGACAAGCTTACGTTAAAGCATTGCTACTTAAACACAGAGCAACAGGCACTTTCTGAGTAATAATAAGCATAAATCAACAGTATAAAAATATGACAGAAACCAGAACATTCTGCAAAATCAAGGACAGAATAAAAGTAGCACTTGTGTCTACCTTGGATGAGGGGATAGCACATTTACACTGCATAACTGCTCCTTGCCTTGCTTGGACACATCCAGAGTCACTACATGAGGAAGTGGGTTGCAACAATTATGTCACAATTTGAAATGTCTCTGGCTGACTGTGATGGCCCTGACACATTTGTCATACCTCTCAATCTCAGAACAAGAAATATGGACAGAGCCATACATAGAAGTGGGACAAAGGCCCAAAAATAAGGACAATTTTTAAATATTGCTCTTATAAACTTAGAAAGATAATAGAATAGTAGGTCTTGCATTAGTATGAATTTTCTGAAAAATACGAAATCTGAAACTCAAATGTCTGTCATTATTTTCTAACTTCAGTCTTTAATGATTTGCCACTAATTTGCCGAAAAAACACAATTTTATGAAAAATGGATCACAAATGTGATGCAAAAATATAAAATAGCCACACAATACAGCTGGGAACCTGTCAAAGAAGGGACACCTTTTTAATATTAGTACTGCTAACTTGAGCAGCTGACAAAATAAAAGAATCTACATGCATTTCTGAAATAAAATTAATCTATAACTCTGATTATTACAGTTATTTCTTAATTGTAAGCCATCCACGTTTTCTTCAAAAATTGCCATTTTGCGGTGGGATTATTAGGGGAAGAGAAATATTTTGAGCCAAAACTGGGGACAGTTGAGAGGTTTGGATATGCCTAATTCTATAAAGCAATTTATTTGCACGTACCTCTCAGCCTGTTAATGCAGGAAATCTGGACAAGGCCAAATATACCGGGGGAACACATATACAGTACTATAAATGGTTGTATAAAATGAAACAATTGATAGAATAACAGGTCTTGCTTTAGCATACATTTTTCTGAAGGTTATGAAGTCTGAAACTCAGTGTCTGTCATTATTTAGTGACTTAATTCCTAAATTATTTGCCAGAAAACCACACATTTTATAAGGAGCAAACCAAAAATAAGAAGCAAAAATCTATTCATTTTGTGAAAATCTGGACAGTTGAGAGGTATAGTTTAGCCGGGGCTGTCTTTGAGTTTGTCGCCCTTCCCCCTCACAAAATCATGGTCGAATGGAGCCACCCCCCTGCAGCCATTCCAATGAACCATTACTTGGCTATTTCATCCCATTTACCATAAACACTAATGTGCATACTGCTTTACTTCTATGATGATTTGGACTTCATTTGAAAGTTTTATTTTGCATTTTACAGCACAAACACCAAGACATCTGCTAAATAAAGCAATGCAATCTCACAATGAAAACAGACTTAGCATTAAAACTTCTCTGCCCTTGAAACTCACATTCATTGAAACAACATTGAAACCGACATTCAAAAAAAATATATTTTGCCAGTGGCAGATAAAGATTAACTTAGTGCTGTTTTCAAATCATAGGCCCCTTGCACACAAAACATACACGTGTTCTTTGATACACCTTCCTGATTTATTAAATTATATTCCTTGTACAATATAGTATAGTTGATAGAGGGTGTTTTAAATTTGTTTTGAACATTTTTCCAGTAAACAATGAAACAAAATACATGCACCAATAATGACAAAACTGCCCAATTCAGAACATTTCTATCATAAAAGTCTACTCAAACTTCTACAGTCCACCAGTATCAGTAAATATGCACAACCTCTGAAGAAGTAGAAGTCATCTAAATAATTCCACATTAAATAAATCTAACTAATGAAGAGGTTGCTGCTAGCAAACAACTTTATATTTCATTGTTTCATCTACAAATAAAGTGCCTGTTGCCCTTGAGGAATAAATTGCCTAAGTTGCATTAAAAAATGATAAGCTAGTAATATTGCAATAGGGAATGGATGGCAAACTAACATGTTCATAGTTACTAGGTATCTTCACCAAAAAGGACTGCAGTATCCACCCCCTTTACAATACAGTATAGTATGAGCAATGCATCTGCCTACTGTGGGAGTAGAACCCACAGCCTTCTGCATCAAAAGCAAGTACATTTCCTATTGTGCTATTAACAACATGCACAGACTCAGCATAAGCAGCACTAAACTTTTATTCCCCTGCAGCTCTTAGCATCTTGTAAAATCTACTTGATACTCAGCTGCATCTCTGAACTTTGCAGCACAGGAAATCTGGAAAAATCCAAAATTTGAGGGGGGGTGGGCAAAAGACCAAAAAATAGGGACACATTTTAAACATTGCTTGTATAATGTTGGAAAGTTGTTAGGATAAAATGCTGTGTTACCACCATACATTTTACTGTCAAATATCGAACCCAGGACCCTGTGCAAAACAGTCAGAGCAACATACCACTATGCCAAATCATCTGTTTTATGAAAAAAAGGAAGACTGAAACTTAAATGGCTACCATTTAGTGAATTCAGTTCTCGCCATAGCTGTCAACATCCTAGCACAAAACACCTGAACAAAGTCAATAATGGGGGAATACAGCCCCCAAACATATTCAAGTGAGTTCAGTTATCACCATAGTTCTCAACCTTAGCACAAAAAACCTGGACAAAGCCAATAATGGGGGAATACAGCCCAAAAAATAGGGACAAATATCCACTGAGGACAGCAGCACAAACCCACACAGGGCATACAGACTCCACACAGAAGGCACCCCAGCCAACCTGTAGCTGTCAGGCAACAATGCTACCACTGCACCACTGCACTACTGGCTATGTTAAGCTACAAAAATACAGAAACCACAGATTTTTATGAGGAACAGAACAAATATGAAGCAAAAATCTGCAAATGTTTTACAAATGGTGGTGGGTAGGGATTTCAGGCTCTTATCACTTGGGCCCAAGGTACGGGGTTCAGGCCTTATTAACTACCCACCACCATGTAGCAACTGGGGCATTACACACACACACACACACACACACACACACACACACACAATCTGATCCTCCATGGCAGCTAAGTCCTCCATAGCAATTCTGTCCTCTGCAACAGCCTGATCACCTGTCTGTCCTCCATAACAGTCTGTTCTGGGCCTACCTGTGAGTAGGCTGGAGGCTCCAGCATGCAGGTGATGCAGTCTGGTGTACTTCTGGTCTGTGTGGTTGTCACCGCACAGACTTCTGGGCTTACAGGGCAGAGTTCCCTGCCTTCCCTATCCAGACTGCCTAACAGAGCAGTCTGGAGTTCAGGAATGAAGCATACATGCATGGAGGTCTGGACTGCCTAACACAGCAGTCAGTAACTAAGCAAGCATGTGTGGAGTTCCAGGACTACTTGTGAATTTTTTTTTAATTTTTTACAGTGGGGGGAATTTATTTTATTCTTTTTACAGGTGGGGGACTTCAGTCCTGCAGTCCTATAGCATGAGCCACCCCTGCAATAGAGGGAGCTGCACAGCCACTATTGATGATTGACTCTGGCAATTGCACACCAGACTGATGCATGATCATGTTACACAGAATGCATCAGGCAATAAACATTCTACATGTAGTAACTGGCTTGTTCTGAATGGCACTCCTAGACTTGTCTGGGTGATTGACACAGCTTTGAAAAGGGCAACACTTGTTCAATTAGTATCCATGTTTGGGATAAGGGTGGTGTTAACATGCTCATCAGCACCTTCCTGTGGGTTACAAACTGATGTTATTGGCCAAAGTTTGAGTGGGTAGCCTGTGTCACCTGGAAAACAAAACATGGAAAGGACACCTAAAAAAAGAGGTGATTACTCAGTACCACCTACAACACTATGTAGATAGGGAAATAACTATGGTTAACAGCATTCTAATAGTTCACACTTACTGACTAGGCAGTCACAAGGAGTCCTACCTTGTAGGAAGTGGCAGTATAGTGAACTTGTGTGCAGAATGTGAGCATTATGGGTACTGCCAGGATGCTGGGCAGATACGTTCATGATGTACTCCCTTGCACTGTACACTACCCGGCAGTTTATGGAGTGGTAGCCCTTCCTACTGTGGTACTTCTACCAATGTGGCCCAGAAGGCATCCTTATAGCAGCATGGGTGCAATCTATCATACAAAATGCCTCAGGAAAGCCTGCCACTCCACAAAAGGCATGCTTGGTACTGGCATGGTCCTGTGGTGACACTGGAAAATATATATGAGCATCTGCATGTGCCAAGAGTATATCAAAGAACTGTTGTAGTATTGTTGAAACAGAGGACTGTAAAATACCCAACATGCATTTCTCCATTCTGCTTCTGAAAGATCCCTGTGGCAAGTAAAATCAGGGCTATACATACCTTGGTATCCACAGGTATAGCAAGGGCACACATTCCTCAAGCTGTCGTCTGTAGACCACACACGCTCACCAAAACTTGTAGTACCTTATTATACCCCTGTCCACTCTAAATCTACCCAACAACTCCTATTCAGCAAGGTTCAGTTGAGTTATTATTTGCCTATAATTTCTTCTCCTGAGCTAGCAAGTGTTTGTGGATGGCAAGTATTTGTATATATGTGCATATGTGTGTGTGTGTGTGTACGTGCTTGTGTAGGCTGGGTTGATAGTGAAGATGGTGATTGCAGGTTTGTAGCATTCTGCAGTTAGTGCCATTTGAAACGTTTGGGTCCTTGCTCTCCTTATTTTCTGCTAATATAATTTAACAGCAATACTCATAACAGGACAGTGCATGGTATTTGTATATGGATACTTGCAATACAGTGAAAAGCTGTGCTGGGTGTGGACTAATACAATCTTATACAAATACAGGTACTGCAGTTTGCTAAATGACTTGTTTAATTGTTACTGTCTTGCATGAAAACTGTCTAAAGTGATTGAAATATTAGCAGGATTAGGGGAAAACTACTAAAATGTAGCAATTATTTTCTCCAGGCCCTCCAAATTCTTTGGAGCATGCATTGTTTCTCAAGACCCTGCATTGCTTTTCATGAGAGACTGGCTATTGAAAATATTGCAAGATTTAGACTACACTGTTTGTGTTTGTACACATTATGAAGGACAAATGCTCAAACCAGGCTTCATTTAAGTAACAGAATACAAAAAGAAATATTTTCACCCATTTGAGGATTTATATATTCTGGTCCAGCTCTTTCTGAGTGAAGGTTCAGTGCAACATTTATACAGCAAACATTTGGTTTAAAGAATTCAGAATAATATGCAGTCATGGTTAGTACAACCGGTCTGCACGGCAGAACAACAGAAGCAGATAACTGCATCGCTACTCATATGTTCAGAAACACAATGGTTACTGTTTTAGCTGGAAATCAAGAACTACTTTTTCCGAGTGCATCACCCTGTGAATCCAAGCAATCTTGGGAAGGTGCTAGAAATTGATTAATCAGCTTCTGTTAAAATATCAGGGCACCCTGATTATCTCATTATGGCTGTTTGAGAAGAGTTAATAGCAACAGGCAGTACAATCAATTACAATGGATTCTCTGTACGCTGTGATCTTCAGAAGCTGTCTCAGTGAGACATAACAGCCTGAAATCAAATCAGTCTCCATGGCAATTTAATTATTCACTTCCATTGCAGATAACTGTGTTCTGATGTAAATATGTCTGAGAAATGAATAACAGCTACTGCACAGAACTTTAATCAGTTGCAAATAGAGACAGAGAGTCTCTGCAGCTTAAATTGAAAATGTGTCACCAAAAGTATGCAGAGGTTATGTTTTATATCTGATAGTTTCACTGTCTACATTTTGACACTTTACTGTGGTTCTGTTATTGTCTGTGCTTCATTGTCAGTAATTAGTTCGTACTTTGTAATTTGTGGTAACAGGAACACATAAATGATTTCTAATAAAGTGAAATGACACTGAGATGCATTTAAAATTGAATTTGAAGTCAATAGAGATAAACACCTTATCTATATTTTCCACGACTGTACGATGCTGTGACACATTGTATGTTCTGACTTAACTGTAAAAAAATTATAGCAATATTTTCATAAAGCTATTGCAAAATATCATTTAGCTGTTTACATTAAACGAGCCTTTGTTTCAAGTCATACTACTAATTTCCAATATTTATCAACCCAAAAAAGGGAAAGTAGAAAGTGAAATAATTGACTTATATAATAGGCCGTTCAAGCACTGCATTTCACCCCTGTCCCTTTTCTTTCTCTTTCCTCTAACTCTTATTTTGTCAAAGGATCCCTTGGAATTCTTCTTCTGGCTTGCATTTCATAGTCCTCTGGCAATGAATTTCAACCCCCCCCCCCACACACACACACACACTATAAAACACTATTTTCTTATGTTAAATGTGAACCCTGTTTCTAACATCTGTTATGTGTGCTCTCTTCTTCTTCCTCTGGCAGTGCATTCAATGATCCCGCCTTGAAATTTTCTTAAGTCTATCTTAAATCATTTCCCTGTATTCCCCCTATGTTCTTCATCCTCAGTTCAGCCCAACTGACTTACCTGCTAATAATGTAATATGCCCATATCTTACCCTCTTTCATTCACCTTTCTCTTTTACTGCATGCATGCAAACAAGTAGAAATGTTCTGTCATATTCCACTCTCACCTCCCACCCACTTTGTTAACGCTCCTTCATTCCCCTCCTACTAATCTAATCTCTCTGCCCTTATATTTAGTGGTGGCAGAGCTGTAGCTGGTATTCCAGATGTGACCTTGCATAGATTCTGTACAATGGAAAAGTGACCACAGCATTTTTCAGCTGTACTACTTCTGTATCCTGAAGTCAGTAGCCACTGCCTTTCCTCATTTCTCTATATGATTCCTTCTAGGATTATTAAAACCACTAGATTCAGTTTCTCTTGTGTCTTTTCCAGAGTTACAGCTCCAGGCATGTATGTTTTTCTGGATTTGTACCAGGACAGTGCAAGGTTTTACAGTTTTTCCCCTTGTACCCTATACTTTCACTAAACTACTCACCATACAGGCCTTGTCAGATCTCACTGGACAATGACTACACCATTTGTAAGCATTGCCCTAGTCTTTATCTTGCTCTCCAGCCTTAATATGACACAAATATACTCAGCAAGACTGGAACTGCTCTAGGAATAACCTAGTGGCATTCTTGTCATGAGCGACCACACCCTTTCTAGGTTCATAGACTTATAGGGAGTTACTAGGCTAATGGCCCTAGGGCCTTTATAAGCTTAGCCATGTAAAAACCCGAGTGCCTTTATTGACCATAGTTAGATGGTTGTTGTTAGCAGAGTGATTTAGTGATCAGCACTGACTGCCCGTGTCCATGAGGGACATAGGTGCCACCCCTGCGGTGAATTTATGGTCACCCATCCAGTTGTCAGGGTTGTGAATAGATAGAGTCAGAAGAGCTCTACTTCATGGAGAGAGCTTATTTATTCTAGAGGCGGCGCGTTTGGAGATGTATCTGTCTTTCCAGCATGTTCTGTTTATGTCACATTTATGTCACATTCCCTGGGAGAGTTATTCTTGTCTTTGAGCCATTTGGATGTTGAACATTCCATTAAAGGCAGGGTCAGAGACTGCTCTGGTCAGAGGCTGCTCTGTCCTCCTCTCGTAACCTGTCAGCAACAACCAGTTGACAGGCGTTTCAGTGTACACATGTATGTGTTTCATGTTTTGGAGTCCTTATGGTGGCTTTTGGCTGGTCCCTGCTTGGTTGCTGCAGGTGTCTGTTCTGGTACATACAGAGTAACATACTCAGGGCATTACACTTTTTTAGTTTGAGTACAACGGTGATTTTATGACAGTCTGGTTGGTACTGGAATGTGATGTTATGATGTGCATTTGATGTTCTTGAGCTATGAGTTTGGACACATATTTGGACAGTTATTGGGTGATGATGATCATTTAGATTGCTATCAATCCACTGAGTTTGAGCACACCACTGAGTTTGGGAGCTATAGTATCTATCTATATCATAATTAGGCTACTTTTTTCTTTGTGCGGGATAATAATTATTTTTTTTGCATTGTTTTTTAGTTTAGTTTTTCTTGTCTCATTTGTCTGTGTCATGTCTGCATGTAATATGTTATGTTAGCATTGTTGGGTATGACTGCACTGGCCTGCACTGCATCCCACACATTGATAAGCTTCACACCATCTACCTTCACCTGGACTCTCCAGGACTTCAGATTCCAAGAGCACAGTAGGTAGATATTTCAGACAGATATTCCACTACTGGTAACTTGGTAGAGTAACTGGTCTGGCCCAACTTCTTGATGTGAGCCAGTTGGCTACCTATCTAGTAATGAATGGGTTAATTCCCAGAATGGGAACCTTCTCTCAGATAAGTTTCTTGGGATTGTGAGATGGGGCTGTGATGTTAAAGGACTTGTATGCACTGCCCTGCCCTCATCCAGGATTTGGTGACATTCTCAAAGAAGTCCACCAAATTTAATAAGCAAGACCTACACTTGAAGAAACCAAACTGGGTCGGGTCTAGAGTTTGAAGGTCACCTATGTCCTTGTGGATAAGGTCTATGGTGATCCTTTCCATAGCCTTGCAGATAAGGCTGGTTAGGCTTATGGGCTGATAGTTCCCAGGGTCAGTTGATAGACCCCTTTGTGTAAAGGTATTACTGTTCCTGTTCTGCACTCTGGCAGGGCAAAGCCAGTTCTCAGGCTATGCTTAAAGAGAGTGCTGAGTGGTTTTGCTAGGTCTTGTTTTAGATTGTTTAGTAAGCAGCGTGTGATGTTATTGGTCTCATAGAGGCTATGTTTTTGGCCTTGGACAGTGCTTGTATGACCTGCTCTTTGGAGACAGTAGGTGGGTGATTGGTGTTAGAAATACTTTGGGGTATGTCTAGTGGGGACAGTGGCAGTGAAGTTATTGCCAAATCTGTCAGCTAGCAGGCTGGCAATTTCTTCACGATCAATATGAGTTGCACCATCCACTATAAGAGCAGCACACAGCTAGGCATTCCCTTTTAGGTTTTGGATGTAGGTAAAGAATGCCTTATGATTGTCTTTAGCTAGGGATGTTAACTTAGACTTAGACTTATAGCCTAGCCTTAGAGGACTTAACAAGATATCTGATTTGCTAGTTCAAGCTGTGGAGAGCATTCTTCCTCTGTTGAGTAAGTTCCTTCCTGTTCTTAGATATCAGTTTCTTTCTTTTTATGTATAGGTTATTTATACTTACAGCTTAACAAGGTGGCTTGCTTTTTCATGAAGACCTGTTTTTGTTCCTGTTAGGTACAGCCAAGTCAATGCATTTGTTTAAGTGGCTATATAGGCCATTTGTGTATTCCTCTGCATAGGAGTCATTGTTGGCTATGTTGACAGGGGCTTTGAAAACTTTTATACCGTCGCTTAGTAAGCAGCAGTTTGCATTGGATAAATTTTCAGCTTTTGTACTTCTGTGGGGGTGTTGGGTTTGATCTTTACTTCAAATGAAATAGATTTATGGTCTGACCTTACCAGGGAGGACAACACACAAGGTTAGTGAGCAATAGGTCCAAGATATATGAGCCCCTTGTGGGGATGTGGACTAACTGTTCCAGGACATTTGAATTAACAAAGTCCAAGAGTCTCGAGGCAATAGTGTTTGTGCTCATGTAAGTCAGCCAGTCAATGGAAGGATAGTTGAAATCTCCCATGGCCAAGGTGTTTGGCTGTATACAGAGCAACTCTAACAAGTCCAGGTAGGCAATGTGCTTCTCCTGGTTCATGGTGGGGGACTTGTGGCTAGTGATGATATAGAAGGGTATTTTATCTATAGTTAATTGGACCTGGAGTAGCTCAAGAGATTTGTCCAGTTTCACCAGTCTCGAGGTGTATTTGAATTCAATAAAGATGGATGCACCTCCCCCTTTGGTTCTTTCATGTTTATTTTGGGGTCTGAAGGTGTGAAAGGCATTGAAGTCTTATACGTCCGGGGTGCTCTCAAAGGCTTTGAATCAAGTCACAGTGACTGCATAAATGTTAGCATCTTCCAAGGTGAAGAGTGCTTCCAGGGAATGCAGTTTACTATTTAAGCTCCTAGAATTAAGCAGCATGACCCTGAGTTTGTCTTTATTGGATTTCTTTACATCGTAAGCTTTGTTGTTGGACATTGCCTAAAATAGGTACAATGGTGGAGGCAAGCATCTTTGCCAGTGTCAGAAAGCCTAGAAGGAGACAGGTGAAGGCCATCTCTGGCAAAGCAGAGTGGACTGTTGACCATGTCTTCCCAGGCAGACAGATATACTGGATCCGGAGTGACACCAGATGCTAAGACAATTATTGAAATCATTCATTTTTTGCCTGTATTGTGGCATCATCATAGAAGAAGGTAGAATGCTGGTTAGAGCTAGGGACATTCCTACCTGGGACACATAATCTGAGAGTTTGGTCATGTCTCTCTTCATATAGTCCAGAGAGGTACATCCCAGGTCATTCACACCAATATGTACTATGACAGAGTCATAATGGTAATTGTTGCTGAGTGACTTGAGTGCGTTTATGATATGATGGATCCTGGCACCTGACAGGCAGCTGACTGTGACCTTCTCCTTGTTCAGCCTGGTAAGAGGGGGACATCTGTGTGTCTCACTGTTGAGCCACCCATGACCAGAACATTTGGTTTTGAGGTGTTTTGCCTTAGAGGCTTAATTGTCGAGACACTGATATGTGAGTTGTTATATGGACTGATTCTAATTTCACGGTATAATTACATCTCTCACATACTGTATTTGTTTGCTTTAGGAGTAAGTGGTTGTCGTTATACATGAGGCAATTGCTACATTGCCTCAGGATGCCCTGTCAATCAGGTTGGCTGAAGAAATGGTGGGAAACTGTCCATCCATTATGGCAAGTATATATATTGCAGTAACTAGTGGAGATGGGCTAGATGGACCAGGGTTTGTTTGTGAAGCTAACAAAGGTGGCTATTCTGTGGAGGGCTAGGAGTTGTAGACTGTGTTAGCACCTCAGAATGTTCAGCTGAGTTACTCTCTGGACAGCAATGCACAAGGTGTTGTGCACAGACCCACACACATTGGAGCTAGGGAGGATTCTCTAACTGATATAAAGGGGAAAATTGTGTTTGTAAGTGTTTGTGTCTACACAAGACAGTGCTAAACCCTGTTGCACTGTGTGCAGCTATGCAGAAATGCAGTGCTTAAATACAAGCAAAGTTAAACAGTTTTCACACAAACTAACCAATGGGAAAGACTAAAACTAAGCCTTATTCCAACAATCCCCAACTCAGATGGGTCCTGGGCTACACACTTTGGCCACAAGGATGCATAAGGGCCTTCGTAATCTAGGATGGCTGGTTTTAATGTTCAGTTAATACCAAACAGCCTAGATTCAGCAAGTCTGAATCTAGCCTATGCTATAAAATACAGAAGTACTAGAAATTCCAAGTGAGAAAAAAATAATCACAGCAATAGAACAGCAAAATAAATAAGGCAGCAATTAGTCAAAATGCAGTTCAGAAAACTGCAGTGCAAGCTTAGAATATACTTATTTTTTGTTCAACACAGTGGATGCCTTGAATTTTTTTCAAATTCACTCCAGGTCTCTGGCTAAGGTTGCCAACCTCAGAGCAGCTACATCAAACAGAACCAGCTGCCTTTTAAATACCACAGTCTGTTTTAGATCAATTTCACGTCTCACCGTTTTGGACTTCATCTCCATTATATAGCTTCATCAGTACCTTATTGACTGGCCTCACTAAAATTCAGAAGAACCACATTCTGCTGCTCTGTATGTCTGTCCAGTGAAAATGTTATGCAGTGAGGCAGATCTGTATTAGGATGACCTCTGCTTATTAAAGCCAAGTTGTTGTTCATGTGTTAAACCATGAAAACTCAGAAATGCCCATCATTCAAAGCAGCAAAAATGTTGCTTGACATTCTTTGGAATGGAAGCAGGACAAGTACCTTCCTCAGTCCACCCTTAAAAAAAATGAGAACACCAATTGCAAATCTTTAGTGTTATGGTAGTAGTCTGGTTTTTGAAGTAGAAACTGTGTATTTGAACCAGTGGTAAAAAGTTAACTGCTTAAGTACTTGGAAAGGGGGTTATCATGCTATCATGCTGTCTGCTGAATTTCCATTTCTTCTGCTTCTCTCATTTGTTCATTTGTTCAATTCTTATTAATCTTCCTTTCTCATACCCACACATTGCCCACACTTTCAGTTGCAAATACTGAAGTAAATAACTAATTCTGTATTAACACCAGAGCTCATACCTCCTTCTTGGTGTTCCCCTTTTTCCTTAGACATAATTACAGTGCAGAGTGAGATAGGTGAATTAGTATCTAACCCCTTTAGTGATGTCTTTCTCTAGGGCTGTCATGATCTAGATGAGTTTATTGTCTGTTTTTTTCTTCCAAATCTCTTTTTAGGCCTTCCCTCCTGCATGCAGGTTTCACTCTGTTGTCTGAACTTTGGCTCTAGTTGACTGTCACTGTTGAAGTGATACCCTGACCCTTTGTGTAAACATGGGAAAAAGGATTGTGGATGGATACGGCTTGCTATTTTCAGTTATTGTTACTGTACTTCTTTGTCTCTGGATACAGAATTTATACCTTGTCTTTACTTTGTCCTTGTTACACCTTTACAGCTTTCCCACAGTCATCATTTTGTGCCACCTTTCCATGTTATTTCTACTCCTGTCACTTTGATGTCTACCCCCCCCCCCATGTAGCTATAGATGTCTCTCCTTGTCTTTTCCAGCTTTTCAGCAGAAATAAAAAAGCATCATAAAACTCCATGCGACATTAGCACTGAAAATGACTTTCTCACTTCCACTACTCATACCATTTTGATTTGGTGAAGAACAAGTAAAAAAAAATGCTCTTTTGCATTAGATTCCCTATTTCTATATACCTTAGGCCACCTTTAGAGTTTCCATCACTATGCTTTTCCTTTTTATTATGGAAATGGACATATTCTAGTCCACTCCTAGAAGGTTAAGGCTGGCCATGACTATGGTTTCCTTCCTTTTCATTACGGCTTAATGCTGTTCCACAGCATTCCTTCTTTAGCATCTGTATCTGGTGGCAAATATATTGTATCTAAACATTAGGGTTAAATCAACAATCAGACAAGCAATCATTTTATGACTGGCATTTAACTGCAAATTGTGGAATTAAGTAAAGGGTAGAGGGTAAATAAGTACAAGCAAAGTGATTTTTAGGTGTTTTTGGTTGTCAACAGTTACGCTTCATATAATTAGTAAAACAAATATCACTAGTCCAATCTCCTACTGTCATCCATATATCTATTTTATGTATCTTAAATTCTGG
This sequence comes from Protopterus annectens, assembly GCF_019279795.1. Taxonomy (NCBI): domain Eukaryota; kingdom Metazoa; phylum Chordata; order Ceratodontiformes; family Protopteridae; genus Protopterus; species Protopterus annectens. Next base: position 492,858,667 of record NC_056734.1, read on the forward strand.
TACCACCATTTCAATGCTCACTGTAGCCTGTGTTTCAGTTACATGCATTGATGACTTTGCTTATAAAAGCAGCATGTCAATGATTTATTTTGCTATTTGGTATGAAGACAAATCTTATAATCCAAAAAGTGTTGTAGTCAGCAAAGCAGGCAGGAACTCAGCAGGAACACAAGTTTATTGAAACAGCAGAAAAGTTAAGCGCTTTTGTCCAACCCTGGACTTCTTTAGAACTAATACAAATTTGCTCGGATCTTGATTAAATAGTGTTCAAACAAATTAACACTTTATCAGTTTTTCAGTAAAAATAATTGAATTAATTAATTACATAATATTAGTTAATGAACCACCTCACCACCACAAAACTTACATATACAAGAATAAAAGTTTAACACCAGTTCCTTGAACTAATCTATTTGAGAATTAACATACCTATACCTACATCTAAATAAAAAAAAAACTATTACCAAAATTTGCAAATAAATATTAATAATAAAATGCACCTAAATACAGACTAAAAAATCTAAACATAAGTTGAAGTGATACAAAAACATAGTTGTGCTGTTTCAATAAACTTGTGTTCCTGATGAGTTCCTGCCTGCTTTGCTGACTACAACACATTTTGGATTATTGTTTTTTTTTTTTGCTGTCATTTGGTTTTGCACACCTTTATGGTTATTTGTTTACTTTGGTGTGCTTTGTCTGTACTTGCCGGCTGGACCTGAAGGATCCAGTTATATTAACAGTTGCTTTACAATGACTTACCTTATTTTTTCTTCAATTGGAATGTATTGTTGTAAGATTGTTTGAGGCACTTTTATGAACCTATTATTTGCACTACTTGCTCTGTAACTGCATTGGGTATTTTGCACACCTACTATATTGGAATTGGAACTGAGACAGTTTTCCTATGCTTGACACGCACGGAACGATTATTTAGACCTCACATGTGTGTTGATTGGTCTCCAAAGACTGAGTTTTTGCTGTTATCTTACTATTTCACTTTACAATACTGGAGTGCAACAAGTAACTGACCTTAGCAATGTGCCAGTTTCCTACAGGTTCAACAGCAGAATACTAGCTTCAGACGTCAGAAGCACATTGGTCGGTTTTTTGATAACTTCTTTTGAACTTTTATTATTTGACACCTGTTTTTTGTCAACTGAGTGAAAAGAACACCATCTATTACCCTTTTTGATACTGACACTAGCTTGTTTTTTTGTGTTTGGTGCCTTCATGCCACTGTAACTATCTTAGCGGCAGGCAAGACCAGAAGAAATATCGGCAACCAGGATTTATTTTGAGAACTGGCTGGATTTTATGATTTTAAGGGACACTTGTTATTTTCCCTTGTATGTGGGTATTTGTACTTGTTTACAATGGATATTGTTTTTGTGCACATTCCGCGCTGTGAGGAAGTAAACCCTTTGATCTTGCTGCTCATCGTTCACTGTTTCTTGATTGTGAAACTACCTTTTTCAGACTGGTTAACAGCAGCGGCAACTAGGGAGTGTACAAACCTTAAACAAAGGGTTTTTAACATCTGTTGGTTCCTCACAACACTTGAGGGTCCAGTACTGAACTGAGATACCAATGGTACAATTTATACAAAAAACTTGTTGGTGCTTGTTACAAACATTTGAATCTGAATTATTTGTTTTGAGTTAATAATTTTGTTTTGAACTTTATATAAATTAGTATATACATTGTTTTACATGTAAACTATTATTTGAGAGAGATTGATGTCACACAATTGGTTCTTTTATTAGAATAGGTTATTATATAGGTTTTTTCTTAACATTTATGACTGAACAATTTTGTTTATATGAGTAACATGTTTCATTAGCTTACAGCATATGAAACTTTAGGATACAACATTTTTTTTCTTTACGTCAGAGAGCTGTTTAAATTTTATAATTTTTTTTAAGTAGAACACAGGTTCAATATTTTAAGGTACACACTACTGATTTCCACACAAGGTTCCAACCAATTAAAGTGAGACTTTACTTTTGAAACATTTGATTCCACTATGGAAGCAACCTAAGAGGGCTACCCACAATGGGATGGGAAAGGACAACTTACACAATTAGTTGAGCTTCTAACCCAGAAGATGGATGAGGTATCCTCATAACTTCACTCTTTGCTTTCTTCCCAAAGGCAAAACACTGTGGGAGACTTTTACACAGGTGGATCCCAACCCAGTGTACCTTATGACAATACCAATAGAACTAGTTTACAGGGGAACAACAATGAACCCACGGGATATAGGAATGTACCCCCACCAAATAATTCTTTTAACAACGACATCAATGGGGGGCCCCAGGACTTTTTTCCACTAGGGAGGTCCTGCTAGATGACTCCCAGATTAGTTTAAAGGCCTTAGGACCTCCAAATGGAGAATGCTTATTTAAGGGAATGTTTGCAGCAGTGTGAGGTACCCAAAGGATTAAGCTTGTTCAAATTTCCTGAGTCCAAAGAATATTCAGCTTTAGTTCAGATGTTCAGATGTTCAGCCATCATGGGTTGGAACTTTTAAAATTTATAGTTAAATTTAACTGTGAAAGAATTACATATTTAATTAATGATAGAACAAACTTAGAACATTTTATTAAAAACAGTTTATTGTTTTGTGAATATCAACACAAATTTAATGGCATTTTTAACTTTGTAGATGAACATGTATCCAGAACAATACAGAAAAAAAAGAGAAAAAGTTAGTGAGGGACAGTGTCGAGTACAGGGAAGGTAGAGCCTACCCTTTAATTGGGGGTAATGTAAATTACAAGTATACGTCCGTGGACCCTAAATCATTACACCAACAACTTCAACATGACAGTTATGTCCCCACTCCTGACATAATAGAGATTGCCCCTTTAGGGACATTACAACCAAGTCCCCTATACAAACTGAGGAGATTGGAAAGAATTATGAATCAGAAAAAGAGGGGCTTTGCACCACCACAGAGGGGCAGGTTCAATCAACAAAGGACCTGTTTTCTAACAAGATAGATTCTGATCAGTTAGATGAGAATTATATCAACATTCTTAATATGTGGGGAGGGGCAACATTTTGAGTCATAAAGGACTCCATATTTTCAACTACTCTGGCATGGAAATTAATCCAACCCACTTTAAGCTGTTTGAAAAGGGATTTAAGTTTGTACCTTTCCAGAATGGAAATGTAGCAGATACTATTCTTGAACTCAAGTTGCTTGTAAGGAAACTGAATTTGTCTTATCTATACAAGAATATTATGACTCCCTGTTTGTCAACTGTTTTTAAGAAAAGAAATACAATTAACCTGAACACCCACAATGTACTTCAGGTTTTCAAAAAGTATGTGAGAGAGCGAGAGATCTACAGTACATCTAGGAATGGAGGAAGAGCTTTTCATAACTTAACTATGGAAGAAAATGAGCTTTTACATAGCCTCAGTAGTGATAAATCAATTTAAATAGTGAAACCAGACAAAGGGGGGGGGGTAGTGATTACCACACAAATAGATTATATAGGTAAAATCTTTAGTAGGTTACAAGATGAAAGTCATTATATGATAACTTCTAGGAATGAGATTAACATTTCATACAGAAACATCAATTTATTTCTTGAAGATGCACTTTTACAGGGTGCCATCACAAATAAAACTTATGAGTTCCTATACATCAAGGAGGCTTTGATTCCCTCAATTTTTGGCATTCCCAAGATACATAAAAATATGGAAGACCCACCGAATCATCTTATTGTAGCAGCCCAGGGGTCTAAAACCTACCCTTTGGCAGTGTATTTAGACAGGAAACTAAAAATACTGTTGAACAAATACCAACGCAGTTTAAAGGACTCATGGGGCTTTTTGGGGAAGTTAAACCCTAGTCTTTCAGGGGAAAGAGTACATTTTTTGACCATTGATGTTATCGACCTCTTTTTCTGCATTCCCCATGATACTGGACTAGAGTTCTTTGAGGAAGCCATTACACACGGCCACCTATTTGATCCTTTTGAGATTAGATTTTTAGTTGACCTAATGGACATAGTGTTGAGCAATAACTACATCTTCTTTGAAGGTGCATTCTACAAGCAAGTGAACGAGGTCACAATGGGTGCTGCTTGTGCCCCCATTTTTGCAAACCTTGTTATGCTCACTTGGAAGAAGAGATATTTGTTCCAATCAAGATTCAGTAAGCTTTGGTCACTTTATTTTAGATACCTGGATAATATGTTTTTTTGTCTGGGATGGTGACTACAATGATATAAAATCTTTTTGGAGCTTTTTGCCTAACACTACAGATTTTTTGAGGTTTACACATGGTTTGGGACAGGGTGAAACACACTTTTTTGATGTTTACCTTAACATTCGAGACGATACTCTAGTGTCCAGTATTTACAGAAAAGACACCTTTTCTAACTCATACCTCCATTTTACTAGCAACCACTCGATGCATTGCAAGAGAAACCTAGTTAAAGGACTATTTATATGGGCTGGCCGTGTGACATCTAACGAAGAATTATTGAAACAAGAGTTAGATTTGATGTCCGGTATATTTTTAGACAGAGGTTATCCTTTGGATTTTGTTACAAAATTTAAGATGGAGGTAATAAGCAAAAGGGATAGTCATTTTCCCTGTGTTTTGGGGAAACTCCACCTACTTGAGGAAATAGGTAAGACCATTAATTTTAATCAGGTTAATCTTTCCCTGGGTATGGCTGTCAAACACGACGAACTACAGTTAAGGAGATTATTATTCACAATTAGGCTATTCTAAAGCTGGATGAATATTTATGCCATAGTTTGGGAGATAAACCTACTTTCATCTACAGAATACACAGTAACTTGAAGGAAATGTTTGAAACATGCAAACCTACACTGAAGCCAGGTACTAACAGGTGCGGCAGATGTAATTACTGCCCTTACATTCTAGAGAAAGAAAAAATTACTTTAAACAATACAAGTAAAAGTACAGTTACCTTGATGAGATGAGATTGTAACACCACAGGCTTGGTGTACATTGTAATTTGTAACCAGTGCAGTGATTTTTATGTAGGAAAGACAGAGAGGAAGCTAGCCAAAAGGGTTTATGAACACCTTTATGATATGAAAAGGGCTAGTTTAAATAATGCTTTACATAAACACTCATTATCCTGCACAGGTTTTAAGAAATTCCAATTTAGTATTCTTGAAATTGTTTCAAAAGACCCCAGAGGGGGCACTTGGGAAAACAGACTTGAATACAAAGGGGTTCTTTGGCAACTGAGGTTAGATGCTACAGTTAAACCAGGCCTCAATGAGTTTGTTTATTTATAACTGGTCCTCAGACTAAGAGCTGCTAAACTGTAAATGATTAAAACCTTTTGTTATTTACACAGTTTTTTTTTCATGAGAAGATTACACTTTTTTTAATTACGAATTATTCCTGAAAGCTGTGTTTTTTTATTGCTTCAACTTATGTTTAGATTTTTTATCTGTATTTAGGTGCATTTTATTATTAATATTTATTTGCAAATTTTGGTAATAGATTTTTTTATTTAGATCCTCTAAAGCTAGCTATGAAAACAGAATTGCAGCAGATAGTAAAGACAACCACAAGGCCTTCTGCAGTTATGTAAAGAATCCCCATGGCAATACCCAGATTTGCTCAATGGTACCTCCTTTACCGAGCCAACAGATATTGCCAATATACTGGCCGACAGATTCAGTGCCAACTTTAGTCCCCCCCCAAGGGACCAAGCGCAATACCTGTAGATTGCCAGGTATCCAGTATTACTGCTGCACAGGTTAAAACAGCACTGTCCAAGACCAAGAATACAGCTTCTATGGGACCTGACAATATCCCTGGCTGTGTTCTACATGAACTGCAGAGTGAACTGGCACCTCACCTGTGTGCCCTGTTCAATCACAGCCTCACCTCAGGCTTTGTCTCTACCGAATGGCACACTGGTGCAGTCATCACTCTCCACAAAGGAGGAGCGACTACGGACCCTGGGAACTATCACCCAATTAGCCTGACGAGTCTGACATGCAAAGCTTTGGAATGCATCATCATGGACCTAATAAACAAGGATATAGGGAATCTTCAAACTCTGGATCCCACACAATTTGGTTTTGTGAAGGGTAGATCATGCCTGCTCAACTTGGTCAACTTCTTTGAGTTAGTCACCAGAGCTGTGGATGAAGGCAAGCTGGTTCATACAGCCTACCTTGATCTGGCCAAGCCTTTGATACCATTCCCCACTCAGGAATCATAGAGAAACTCACTAAACTAGGCATCAACCCCTATATCACTGGGTGGGTTGCAAACTGTCTCACAGGTAGAACCCACAGTGTGAAAGTAGCTGACTCCAGGTCAGACTGCCGACCAGTCACGAGTGGAGTCCCACAGGGTTTGGTCCTGTGTCCTCTCCTGTTTGGTATCTATGTCTTTGCAGTCCAGGCCAACATGAAGGGACTCTGGCTGACAAAGTTTGCAGATGATTGCAAGTTGGGAGCTATTATTAACTTCCCAAGTGATGTTGACATCCTACAGAAAGGCCTCACTGAGACCAACGACTGGTGTCAGACCCATGGTCTTAAGCTCAATGCCAAAATATGTGTCATCATCCCCTTTGGGAAAAGCCCGGTTTCCATGAATTACCACATCGATGGTAGTCCACTCAACACAGAAGGTGTTATAAGAGATCTGGGAACACAGGTTGACAGCAACCTCTGCTTTGACCACCATATTGCCACTGTGGTCAGAAAGTTCTTTTATGTGGCACATCTCATTACTAAGGGTTTTGCATCCAGGAAGAAAGATGTCATTGTCACCCTCTACTCTTCCCTCATTAGACCAATCATGGAGTACAATGCCCCTTTTGGCATGTACCTCACTAAACACCTGAAACAACTGGAGAGGCCACAAAAGTACCTCCCAAAGAGGATCCTAGGCTTTAAACATTTGTCTTATATGGACAGACTACAAAAACTCCAACTATTCTCTGTCTCATATTGCCTACTTAGAGGAGATCTCTGCTCGACTTACAAAGCCATGTCTGACCCAGCTCTGTTAGAAATGCTACATCTGAAGAAATCCCATTCCCACCACACCACACACTCCAGAGACCTCAACCTCATTACCACAATCAACGGAACATGCTGGAGGGGCAGGTTCATAACCCAGAGACTGCCCATACTATGGAATAGACTTCCCATACATGTCAAGCAGAGCACCTCACTGGCGCTCTTCAAGAGAAATCTTGATAAGTGGATGGGAAACAGAAAATTCACCCCAGGGATCACTCCAGTGGCTTTTACTCGACAGAGGCACTGGGAACTAAGGACGGGTGGCACAATGCCAGGATAATCCTATGGGCTAGGCTTGTAAAGGCTCCAGGGCCATTAGCCTAGTACACACCTATGAAACTATGAACCTATGTAGGTATAGATATGTTAATTCTCAAACATATTAGTTCAAGGAACTGGTGTTAACCTTTTATTTTTGTATATGTAAGTTTTGTAGTGGTGAGGTGGTTCATTAACTAGTATTATGTAATTAACTAATTCAATTCAATTGTTTTTACTGAAAAAATTGATGAAGTGTTAATTTGTTTGAACACTATTTAATCAAGATCTGAGCAAAGTTTTATTAGTTCTGATGAAGTCCAGGGTTGGACGAAAGCGCTTAACTTTTCTGCTTTTTCAATAAACTCGTCTTCCTGCCTGCTTTGCTGACTACAATACTTTTTGGATTATTGTTTTTTTTTTTTATGTTGTTTGCTTTTGCACACCTTTATGGTTATATGAAGACAAATATATGTACACAGGTCCGACTATACTATATATTAGGTAGTATATGAGTGGACTGGAACCACATACCTGTGTTGTTTTTAGTAGTTTCAGACTTGGGTAGAAGAATGTGATTTTCTGTCTTTGTAATCAAGGAATGGAAACATTACATGAAACAACTTAAAATGTACTCTTTATACCTTTATAGCACTTTATTTTCTATTCTCCAAAGACATGATGACATGACACCTTAAGCATTATCTAAGTGCCACAAAGGTGCAACAAAAGTAAAAGCTGCAATCTGTTAGCTGTTTTGGGTGGCAAAATGACTGGATGAGTTTACCCAACACCACAATGATCCTAAATACTAAAAATGTCAGCATAATCAGCCTAACCAGATGCATGAAAGTGTAGCTGATTTCTTTAACAAGTATTTCAAATGACTGGTGGTTTAGAAAAGCAGTGCCAGGAGATAAATCCAACTGTAAACTCTGATCTCTGTAAATTGCAGAGTGTCATTCTATAGATCATCCATGTGCGCTATGCTTAGGGGAGTTTGTCTTTAAGAAATGTTAGGTGTAAAGAAAGGGTGCATGAAATTATTATTATTATTATTTATTTTTTTTTTTTTTTGCTAGGAATATCCACAAAAATAGAACTAGTGGTAAAACTATAAAATCCATTAAATATACCACAAAAGGAACTCCAAAGATTAAATGATACCTCACAAAATTCCAGAAAAAACAGAGAGTAGAGTTACTTCTTATTTATTCTATTTTAGGGACAGTCATTATGTTATCTGTACTGACTGCTACTCCAAGATAAAAGGTACCTCTCCACAAACTGTCATTACACTGATGAAGTCAAATTTTTCTCATCATGGTAACCTTGATGTACTCATTAAAGGTAATAGTCCACACCTTGTAAGCTAAGAATTTAAGGCCTTTTCACAACAGTGAGAATTTCAGCACATCACATTTTCACCAAGATACCCCCTGTGTGATAGGATGACAGAATTATCTAAATAGTGAAAAACATCATGAAAAATACTTTGCTATGACAAATCATGGCTGTTATCCTGTTCTTTTTTGAATGCAGAAATATTCCTTTTTAATACACATCTTCATGTTGTTTAGTGGAAGGAGATTGAGAACAAAGGTTCCTGCATCTGCTGTTCCACTTGAATAGGAATATATGCCAAATATCCAGGTCTACATGCACGGAAGTTCAGCAGGAACAGAAATATTATATAAAATGTCAGCTAAGTCATTTCCTGGGATGTGATACAAACAGAGGTGCATATACCGGACTGGCCTGTTATCATCTTAGTTCGGTGAAGTTACTGAGAAATTACCAGTAGGGGAACATTTGAACAAGGAAGTGTCACAATTACCCCGACCCGAGACTGTTTCAGAGTGTGAGTTACACATGCATCTTGATAGTGAATATATGCTGGCTAGTTCTTCATTTACCAGACCTGATAATAACCATGTACCAGAAGTGACCATTAATCCTACCCTGAGTACATCATCCATTAGTCATGATTGTAAAAGATATGACAGAGGTAAATGTAAACCAACCAAACAGAAAGATTTTTGTTGGATGCTATGATAATAACAAAGTACATGTTTCAAATATATTTATATTTTGGTGTATACTTTGTGTATGCAGCTTACTCAGAATGGTGTACATCAGTGATATCCCTAATCTATAGTATGGTCTAGTATAGCCTACTAAGACTCCCAAAAAAATAAGTGCCTGCAAGATGTCACATGGCTCTATTTTCTTAGGAAGTTGTCATTACAATAAAAGGCAAAGGCTGACCACTACCTTGCATTTGGAGTAAAGGGCAGTTGCCAGTAACACTTGTCTAAATCAGTAGTCATCAGGTATTGAACCCCTCCCAGATGCTCTATAGATGCATTTGCCCTAGACATGACCAACTCATCAAACACTCTGTGGCTACCAAGATTTTGGTAATGAATAAAGCACCTGTAACTGTCATTCCATTTAGGAGCTAACACCATTGACAAGGGTGGGAACTCTCATTTTCCTAGATGAGTGCCATATTCAGAATTTCATGCACTTCATCCTATATAATGTGTATTATGTTCTCAGGCATGCTCCAGGGACCAATTCCTAGTTGTTGGATTCCTGTGCTCATTTGCTCTTGGGCCAGCTGATTACATCCTGGCTTACCTGTGAACATATTTCTGAACTCCTGTAGTACATTTCGGATGTCCTGTACCTGAGGAGGCAATGAGTGTTCCCTATTCTCACAACATTATGTAACCTCAGCAGTTAGCTATACCATTGAGGGCCTCTTCCCTATTCTTTCGTGATCGCTGCAGCTATTACGAAGTAAAGCATCCCTCCCCTTCTCTCTCTCACTTAGAAAGTACTGAGCACACGAATGTGCAATAGCTTGTGCTATTACATCCTACACTGCAGCTTAGCTACATAGACTGCATTGCTTATTCATTTCACAGCGTGGAATGGACAGCCCATTGCTGATTGCAGCTGGATCTGTCTGATCATCACTTTTGACTACTCTTTGGTTTTTATTCTGCCATTATAGCAGGATTTAGACCTGATTGTTTTGAGGCTGTGATCTTATACTTAAGTGACATGAGTTCTCTAAGCCTTGTCCTAATGTTAAGGACATCTGCTACAACATTCTTCACATGAGATCTGCTTTGTCTCCCCTCCACCACTTGTCATCCTGGGGCCATCTCATGCTATCTCTATAAAAAAATTCTAATGGAGCTAAATCTGATGATGGGGACACATCCCCAGAAAACCATCATCTTCTAAAGATTTGATGCAGTGTTATCTAAACTTTGCTTAAAGTCTTGGATATCTAACAAAAGGCTTGTGTCATCTATCCATAAACCATTTTTCCCACTTTTGCACATGGCATTGGGGTGCCACTTCAACAGTGACAATCATCTAGACCCAAGGTTTATACCACCAAGTGGCTAGCCCTGCCACAGTAGTTCTTCCACACCACACACTTGCACCTATGGCCAACTTGGAGTGTCTAGTCCACTGACTGCATGTTTTGGAATGTGGGAGCACCCAGAGGAAACCCACAAAAATACAGGGGGGACATGCCAATTTTGCACAGAAGGCACCCCAGCCAAGAAGTGAATGAGGGATACTCTAGTTGTGAGGTGACAACACTATCTGCTGTGTCACTGTGCCACCCAACATATATCATAACCCAGATGTATTAAATATTTGTATATTTAGACGTCATCAAACTGTACATATAACATTTCTATGTGACTTCAATTTTATTGCTTATTGTATATTTTTATTATTATAGCTTAAATACAGACAGTGTTTTGAGTAGCTTAGTGTAATCCTAGCTAGAGGTAGAGATATTATAGTGTCTAAATGTTGTTGTAATAGATCATGTACTTTCCCCCTGTGACTGTCTGTCAAAATCTCATATAATCTGAATATATTGCTGTTTCATACTTTTCAAAATAAAATATACTTTTTACTCTTAAAAAAATACTCGCCTGCATTTACTTTAATCTAAGGCAGAAATGCCTAAAATACTTGTTTATTTTTGGTAGTTGCTGTGTACTGCATGCACCTATAAAGAAGAACCACTTCAGGCACAGCTCCTTTTCTCTTATCAGGTCAGTTGTGCCTATTAAAATCCTTCACCTTTGGATAAGTTAACCAAAATCCCATTCCTTTACTTGGAAGGTTAAACCAGGTTCTATTCCATTACATTTGCTTAATGCAGAGGAGGCTGGTGACTTCAAATCAAAGAGGGGCTGCAGGAGACAGCGGAATGTGTGGGGCCAATGGGAAGGGGTGTGGCCAACTAGAAAGGGGCAGAGCTATGCTCAAAACCACAAAAACTGGGACTTTAATTAAATATGCTGCCCTGGGTGCCAAACCATCATTATGAGTCCAATCAAGACAAAATGAAGTGGAGAAGAAGAAAAATATTTCATTGCATTGGCTGCATGACAGCTTACTTAATATCTAGATGGAAACAAAAAGGTTGTGAGGTATGAAAAAATAAATTACTTTTTAAATACATTGCTGGGAAGCTAGTCGAAATAAAGTATAAAAAAACAAGCAGATCTCAACTCAAACCACTTCTCCTTGCACTGCAGTTCTAATTATAATTTATATTCAGCTTTATAAAAGTACAAAGTAACCTGCTGAATGTAGCAATCTCTGTGATACCGATTAACCCCACTTGTAAAAACTAATAAATAGTGTGGGAAGAAATAGCCAGGGAATTGTTATGGCTAGGCTTGTAAACTGTGTTGGATTAACGTTTGGGGCATTTTTCTGTCCATCCTTGGTTGCAATAAAGCATTTGGAACTTAATTGCTGGCCATTGTGTTTTCTTCAGGGTTGGTTGGCCGTGCAAGCTCCATGTGAGGGGTTTGATGTTTTTTACATTGCGTTTATCTCTCTGGGAGTAACGGTTCCTCGCTGTTGGTGGGAGAAGACTCTTCACCCTTTTGTTTTGGAATTACTAACTTTTTTGCCAACGCTGGTTCAACCGTCATTTTTTGATATCCACAATTATTTTGAAGATACTTTTATATAGATTTGGGACAGTGAGAGCGAATATATCAGTGTGTATAACTGTGTGGTACAAGAAAGCGTCTTTTTGGTATAACTGACATGCGCAGTCTTCAACATTCAGGTACTGTTGCTGATTTTTGGGGTACTACATATCGTTTAACAAATATTGAACAAGAATGGTGGATTTATGTGGGTAAATTGTGAAGATTCAAGTTTTGTGAGTTACGACTATCATATATTCGATCTTTGAGTGTCATTCAAGCGCATTGGGCCTATCAGGAAGCCATCTTTGTGACTATAACATAACTCATATTGGATTATCAGTGGGGACTAGTTATATGTAACTTATTTGGATTGGTAAATTTATGGTTTTTCGAACAGTGACTATTATCTATTCAAGACCATCTTTTTTATCAGGAGTGCTTGGGGTTTACAGCGACGTCGTCCCTTGATACCGCTGATACTCTATTCTACAGTGGACTAGAAACAAGGACATTTTTCATTTTTTTACTATATGTGTATCGTAATCAATGCATATGGCTCATTTTGGGGCATTGTTATACTAAATACAGTTGAAAAACAGAGTTATGTGCTTATGTATTTGACACTTAAACTAGTTAGTAAGACTTAGGCTGAATATAATAACAGCATATTGGATATTTTGGTCATAATTATTATTCTATGACCTATTACATACTTTAGTTTAAGTGTTACACTATTTTTATGATACAGTGCTCTAAGTGAACTAATGGCTCTCTGGGCTTTATTATTTTTGTAAAAACGTTAGTATTCACATACTCATTGTTCGATATATGTGTTACATAAATGCCAGATAGTATACCATGTGTAGTGAATTGTTTAAGTTATCTTTCGCTAACTAGCATTAGGACATTCAATATTTTTGACAAGAGCTACTGATTTTTTATATGTGAAAAGATATGTTAAGTGTATTTTTCCATATACATATATACATAATATATGGTGGAATCTATCAAGAATAGATGAGGTTATATAAAGGGGGATTATGAAAGATGATTAGTATATGTATATGATATATTTTTATATGTTTGCACAATTTGGGACTTATAACACAGCTACTTTATATACTTAACGATTATTACACATTACTATTTGTGGTTCTTGGCTATATGTGTATTTTTATGGCATATAGTGTCAATCTATCATGATTAAACAGAATATATTACATGGTACATTCAACTTTTAGTGGTGTGTTTTGGTAATTTTGGATTACCATACGATAATAACCACTAGAAGTTTTTGTATTGACACAATTCATGTTGGATGTACATCAGTATAATTATCTGAAAGTTGTGGGCTGCAGGGTGTATAAGCACAAGAGTGGGAACTCATTTTGTTATACCACTGATATACTCACTATTTCTATTATTAGGACATGAATAAGACATTAATAGGACATTATATGTTTATTTGATTTTAATTTACAGTATACATGATATAATATTCCCTCCTATTACAATATACACTTTTTCTATATTCGGTAGGTGGGTGCTTTTGTTTTTCACAAGCTACCTACCATATCTGTTGAATATATCACATTATATAGGGCTTTGAGGTACTGGTATTTTACTGATTGGCAATAACGTAGTATATTATTATATATATCCTACTTCATATCAGTTGGTTTAACCTAGGCCATATAATCTTATAGGCCTTTTCCTTGTCATTGGCCTTGTTTTACCCTTATAGCCTATTGTTATTTTGGGTTACTTCTATTTAGTTATATTCCTCTTATTATTGACTATGGATTTGGACAATATTTTACAAGGGTTGTGTGCTGATCGGGAGGATATCAAAGTATTTGGGCTTGATTCCATCCCAAGCAACAACACTAACAGTTATAACGTCTCTTCTTCTCAAGATGGATGCCAGCCAGCCTTCTTTAATCTAGAAAAAGCATTGAAAGGATTACGTGCCAATATATGGCACCTTAGATTGTTTAAAGCCTACTTATTTAAAAAATTAGTCCCTAGGAGACTTCGGATTAGGTTAAAACCCATGGTCAGCAGATCTGAACAGAGGTTGACTGAGGAATGGAATGAGGCTGTACAGGAAGGCTCTATGAGATTGGTAAAAATGCTGGCTGATTATTATGAAAGAACAATTGATATGAATATAGCAGAAGTCAAGGACCTTAGTACTATATGTAAACAATTTGAGTCTAATAGTAACTATACTACCATGGTCACGAATTTATCTAAAGAATTAACCCAGTATGACAAACTAACAAAGGAAAGGAAAATTAAAAAAATCAATAGGGACGTCGCTGACTACAGTCGTGGACGCCCCTTTGAAATTCAAAAGTCTGTCAGATTTAAAGACATGACATTGGGTAAGGATGGGGCCAGGACAAGGAAAAGGCCTAGACCTATTCTTAAACATAAAGATCAAACATATACCAGTACCTCGGGTGAGGAGTCTTCTTTTACTGACAGCGAAGGTGTAACATCAGATAACTCGCCTGTTAAAAAGAAAAGCAATGCCCCTATCCCTTTAGGAGGATTAGCAAACATAGAGGTGGGTGGAAACACCCAAAAAGGCCTAGACATGGACTCAATAGATGGATTGATCCAGGTGCTATTGAAGTAAATGGGATTGGGTTTAACAATGTCCTCAATCTTTCCAAAACTGTACTAACTTCAGAACAAGAAAGAATTTTAAATAAAGGCTTGGGATTCGTACCAGGTTTTTTCTGTGATCAATATCAAACTGTTACTGATGTGTTGGAGTTTTGCCGTTGTCTTAACCTTAAAATATTTTTTTCAAATAATGATAACAGCTACTCTCAAAGATCTACTGAATTCCGGTTTCTTAAATCAACATTTCAACCTCCTGCTAATACCCATGTAGCCGCCTTTCAACAGGCTGTACTGAGGGAATTACATTTTCCACCATATAGCTTTGATATATTACAGGATAACATTCATCAGGCAGAAAGGAAGGCCCTAATGAAATTGAAAAATAACAATAAAATAGCTATTCTTCAGGCAGATAAGGGTGGTGCTGTTGTTATCCTGGATATGGACTACTATATACAAGAGGGTCTCCGACAATTGTCGGATTCAAAATGCTATATGTACATGGGTATTGATCCTACTTCTACATTCAAAAAAGAGATTGATACATTTCTGCATAATGCAGTTGAGGAAGGAATCATATCAGTTAACACAGCTAAACATCTGACGGTTAAGGACCCATGCAAACAAGTATTGTACTTATTACCCAAAATACATAAATCTTTGACTTCCCCACCAGGAAGACCTATTGTTTCCGGTCATGGTTCACTTACCGAAAAACTATCAGTTTTTCTTACAGAATATTTGCAACCACTTTTGGATCATGTTAGAGCAAGGATTAAAGACACAACCCAATTCTTACAGATTATAGAGGAGACACAAATTGAACCAGATTGGTTACTTTGTACACTGGATGTTAAATATTTATATACAAGTATTCCTCATTGGGCAGGATTACAAGCACTCCAGTTTTGGCTTGATAGGACCAATCTTTATCCACCAGGCTTCAATACTCTACTTATTTGTATGTCCAAGCATGTTCTAAATAAAAACATATTTTACTTTCAAGGTGAATGCTACTGGCAATTACAGGGCACCGCTATGGGAGCATCCTTTGCTCCTATTTATGCGGACCTGTTTATGGCCTACCTGGAAGAATGCTTGATATATGATACATCACACAACATTTATTTAGTTGAAATGGACATCTGGTGAAGATATCTGGATGATTGCTGGATGGTGTGGTGGGTGGATATGGAATATCTTCAAGAATTTGTTGACTACCTCAATAGTAATGTTTGGGGTATTGAATTTATTGTCAACTGCAATCTAACATCGATTGAATTTCTGGATGTCACTCTCTATAGAAACCCTGATAATACACTGGGTGCAAAGATACATCGAAAATATCCAGAATATAATACACTATTACATGCATCCAGCATGCACCCCCGCCACACTGTCCGCAATATTCCAAAATCCCAGTTTCTTCGGGTAAAATGTATCAGCTCTTCCATGGAGGATTATGATGATGCCAGTTTGGATTTAAATAAAAGATTTTTGGACAGGGAATATCGTCCATTTGATATTATATCAGCTAAGACTTGCTCGGACAAACAATCTAGAACACAATTATTGGAATATAAGAGTCATAAAACCAATAAAGTGGATGGTGTCTTGAGATTTGTAACCACATATGGTAGAAATCACCAGATTATTAGAAATATTCTGGATAGGAATTGGAATATTCTGCTTGCTAATGACTACCTCAGGCAACAATTGGGTCATCGTTGTCAATTTTCATACAGAAGGGGCAAAACATTAGGCTCTATTTTTTCACACTATAAACACCATGATAGTGGGGGAGCACAATATAAACAACTGACCATGACTGGAAATGAATTGGTGGGTACTTTTCCATGTGGACATTGTATGTCCTGTAGTCAGGTTAACAAAACTAAACAGTTTAGCAGTGCCAATACCAGCAAAGTTTATGACTTAAGAATTTTTGGGAACTGTTCTAGCAGCTGGGTTATTTATCTTGCTACATGTCAGTGTTCATCCTTCTATGTGGGCAAAACATCACGCTCACTTAGGATTAGGATTGGCGAACATAGGAGTAATATCAAGAATAAGAAAACTACCAATGCCTTATATCAACATACACTTAAACATCCTACAGCGCAATTTATGTTTACTATTATAGATCGAATAGTGGGGGATAGAAGTCACCAACAGGGGTGGGAAAACACACTCACTTTCAAAGAAAAATATTGGATAATCCATCTTGGAGCTTTGTTTGCGCCTGATCTTAATGATCATTTATGAAGTATAGTCCTTCTAGGTGTTGTTGTCCTATTGGTACATAATACCACTTGTTCAGAGATGGTTATCAGTATGTAAAACAATAGTATATTTTGTGCATAATCGCACTTTTTATATATTGTTTAATTATTTTCTTAACCCAGACTATAGGACACATTTTCCATATATACTACTTTTTAGTATTAAATATTTTTGAAATATTTTTGTTATATTTAATATAATTGTCCCTATTATATCTAAGCTTTTGATATATAGCTGCTTTTTCACCAGATCATAGATTTGGATATTAATATTCATATCACTGTTCCATCTCTTCATGGCAATTACTGATAATATATTTGTTGCCGTTTTCATTCTATTCTATTATAAACTTTGTTATAAGCATAAGTGTGGATTTAAGAAAAGTAAAGGTTTTATTTAAACCACTATTATAATTAACAATTTGATTGGTTGATTCATTATGTATCACACACTATATATAGCGTGTGTTACACTTGTTGGCATTCACCTTTTTAGTTTCACTGAGGAAGGCTATATGCCGAAACCGGTTTGAAAACTGTGTTGGATTATCGTTTGGGGCATTTTTATGTCCATCCTTGGTTGCAATAAAGCATTTGGAACTTAATTGCTGGCCGTTGTGTTTTCTTTAGGCTTGTATAGGCCCTTGGGCCGATAGCCTAGTAACAACCTATGAACCTATGAACCTATGTTTAGTATCTAAAAAAGACCTGCTGTGGTGCTGTCTGACAACAACTATCTACTTGTTTCATGGGGAAAACATGATCCAAGTAAAAAATGAACATCAAACAACAAACAAGCTCAAGATCAATTGCTTAAAGGATTACTGCACAGGTTATGGGCCACACATGATAGATCGGCATTCTGTTTAGTTTACGGGTAAAGCCTGCAAAGATGACTGCAAGTCTCCAACAAATGTAATGAGCTTCTGAAAATACTGTAATCCTGTCCTTTATTACAAATACTGTCATATACATTTCAGTACCCAAGGCTTATACGTTATCTAACTATGTAAATATTCTGTGCATAGCAACAACAAAAACGCTTTCACTATTGATAATTCTTTAACAGTATGCTTATTAAAGCTTACTTGCATCTTACAATCTCAGACAAGCTTACCTGATGGTCATTAAATCATTGCTACTTAAACACAGAGGAACATGCACTGCAACAACATGCATTTTCTGAATAATAATAAGCATAAATCAACAGCATAAAAATATGACAGAAAACCAGAACATTCTGCAAAATCAAGGATAGATGAAAAGCCACTGTAGTACTTGTGTCTACCTTGGATTGGGGGATACTTTGCACACTTACACAGCATAACTGCTCCTTGCCTTGCTTGGACACATACAGAGTCACTACATGAGGGAGTGGGGTACAACAAGTACATCACAATTTGAAAGGTCTCTGGCTGAGGGTGATGGGCCTGACATATTTGTCATACCTCTCAGCCTCAGAGCAAGAAATCTGGAAAAGGTCATAAAAAGAAGTGGAACAAAGGCCCAAAAATAAGGACAATTTTTAAATATTGCTCTTATAAACTTAGAAAGATAACAGAATAGTGGGCTTTGCATTAGTATGAATCTTCTGAAGGGTATGAGATCTGAAACTCAAATGTCTGTCTTTATTTTCTAACTTCAGTCTTTAATGATTTGCCACTAATTTGCCAGAAAACCACAAATCTGAAGTAGTTACTTCATTTGTTCTGCAACCTGTGGGTATCGGATCCGACCTCAGATCCGAGCCAGCAGCTTCACAAGCTAAAAGATCCGAACTCCTAGCTCCTCCCCCCTACCCATAATCCCCTGCTGCCTACTGTATTACCTCAGATCGAGTTTGCTGCGGCTGAAGACAGCTACTTGTGAAGAGCTCCTTAAGCTTGGTGAGGTCGTTTCAGCTTTTTCTCCTTGAGAAAATTTCTTTAAGTTAAATTTAAGCTTGTTAGTGTTAATTTCCCTTTAGAAATAGAGTGTTAGCCCCCTTTCTGTAGTTTTCTCATGGTCGTTAGCATTTTACTTCCCCTCCCCCTTAGTGTTTGGGTGTGTGTGTGTTTTGTGTAATGGCGGAAGGGCCCAAAGCCATTTTTTCCAAGTGCACTGAGTGTGGCCATAAGCTTTCCCCAGCTGATGGCCACACTCAGTGTGTCTTCTGCCTGGGGGTGGCCCACTTATCAACAGCTTGCCAAATTTGTGCAGCCTTTAATCCTCAGGCAGTTAGGGACAGGAAGAACAAGCTGATCCTGGCAGGCCTACTTCCGTAGGATTCTGCTTCTTCTTCCTCCCCTTCGAAGGCTCAGGCTACTATCGTAGCCCCGGCACCTTCAGTTCCCCCCGCTCTGCCTGGGACTCAAACTCCCTCTGCTGTGCAGAGTTCAGGGGACTCTAGTGCTTCTTTCTCCAAGGAAAAAAGGCACAAGGAGAAAGATAAGCACAGATCTCACAAAAGGCGGGCTGAAGCTCACCCCTCAGCCCCCCCTTCGAAAGTTACCAGCTCTCCCTTGAAGGTCCCCAGATCCTCCCCCTCTCGGCTCTGTTCGCCTTGTTTCTTGCCAGAGCCGGAGGAGTACCAGTCTGCTTCGAGGTCATCAAGGCGGCCCTCCCAGCCTGCCTCGATGACTTCTTCTAGGTCAACCAGGACCCTTACCGACGCGGACATGGATTGGATGATGCGTCGATTCCTGCAGACCCAAATGCAGATGGGGGTGCTCTTGCCTCCCCACCTCGGGGGGGGGCACAGCCCCTCTCTTTGCTTCGATCACTCCTTCTCCGACCCGGTTTAGGGTTTTGGAGTCATCGGATCCGGGCCCTTTCGGAGCCGGGGTTTCGTCAGCGCTGATAGCTCCTGTATCTTCGACGCCGACCTTGCCTTCGAGCGTGTCAGATCCTAGCTCTCGGGGCCGAGGGCCGAGCATCAGATCTGTGGGGATTGGTGTATCTCCAGCGCAGTGTAGGTCAGAGCACACCTCTCTCTCGGATCTGACTGCTTCGGCTCCGACTCCGATCCCTGCTTCAGAGCCGAGGAGACTATTTTCAGAGCCTGGGGAAAGTAGTTCTCCTTCGGCTTTTGAGGTAGTGGAGAGGGTTCTGTTGAGGTCTTCCAGATCCCCGGTCCAGGCCTCAGATCCTCCCTCCCCCCATATGCACGTGGGTCTATCCTCCATCATCCATCCTATGGGACAGCCTGCTCAAACCCTCCAGTTAGTTCCCTTGGAGGAACAGGACCCCGTGGGCGAGCCCTTCTCGGACAGTCCCACTAAGGAGGTGCCTCGCAAATGGCAGTGTAAAAGGAGGCACCTGGATTCCCATGAGTCCTTCATCATGGACACGGATTTGGATGAAGGGGAAGGTTCCCCAAGATCACCCCCCGAAGATGTCTCCTTTGGAGACATCATGGAAATGTTGCATATTAGAGGGGGGTGGTCTGCCCAAAAACCTTCCTTGGATGAATCGGTGTTCCTGGAGGCATTTGAGGTGGGCCCATCTACCTCCTGGGTGTCCCCTCCCGCTGACCCCCTGGTGGACTTAATTACCCCCAGGGCATGGAAAGAACCCGACACCGTGGAGCCAATCCCCAGACGTCCTGACAAAGTTCTTAGCCCCCCCACAGATAGGTAGTCCTGGGCTAAGGGGTCCCCTTTTGATGCCATGCTGGTGGTGGCCACCACGAAGAAGGAACTCGCATAGGAGAGTTCCTCGGTCTATCCTCCGGATAAGGAATCTCGGGCGATGGACCGCATTGGGAAGCGGATGTTTGCTTCAGCAACCTTCTCTATAAGGGTGCTGAACTATATGGCACACATTATCAGGCTACAGTGAGACCTAATTAAGGAATACGCTGCAGCCCCCCCAGAGTCCATGACGGTCACTAATAAGGGCACATTTGCGACTCGTAAGGCCACTCTAAAGTCCATCTCTAACACGTCCATGCGGTTACTCTCTCATGCTACTGAGGGAGCCACTAGCGGAGCTGGAGTCATCCTGTGGCGTCACGCCTGGCTCCGCCTTTGCAATTTCGCGGATCCCTTCAAGGCATCCTTTGCGAATGTGCCCTTTGACGGATCTTCACTTTTTGGCAAGACCGTACACAAGATGCTGGTCCAAAGCGAGAAGGATGGGAAGACGCTGTCTGCCGTTGGAGTCCGCTTCTTGAATCCCCAACGATCCTTTTCTAGGAATCAGAGGGGACAAAAGAAGTTGTGGTTCCGCAAGTCTCAGCAGTCCCACCTGGCTTTGGACCCCTCATCCTCTAGAGGCAGAGGAGGACAAGGCAGATGCCGGCCTAGAGGCAGAGGGGGGCCACTTAATTCTGGTCTAGGGAACATTTCTCGGACAGGCCTGCGCAACAGCCCTGAGGGCTTACCCAGCTGTCCCTCTCTGGAGGCAGTCGGGGGGTGTTTATTGGAGCATCTGTCAAATTGGGAGTCGATCACGACAGATCGATGGGTGCTCCGAATCATATCCAGAGGTTACTCCATTCCTTTCATACACCTAACCCCCAAAGTCAGGCGCCTCCCCGATGTCCCATCTGATCAAAGGGAGGCTGCAGCCTTAGAAGTGTCAAAGCTGCTAGAAAAAAGAGCCATCCAGCCCGTCCCCCCAGATCAGTCCGGATTGGGCTACTACTCCAGGTTCTTTTTAGTGCTAAAGAAGACGGGGGACTTAAGACCGATTCTAGATCTCTCCACTCTGAACCTGTTCGTCCCCAAGGAAAAGTTCCGGATGGTCACTCTTCAGGCTATTCTCCCCCTTCTTCGGGAGAATGACTGGATATGCTCCATAGACCTCCGGGATGCGTACTACCACATTCTGATGGACCAACGATCCAGGAGGTTTCTCCGCTTCCGGCTAGGAGACAGTCATTATCAATTCAGGGTTCTCCCGTTTGGCCTCACCTCATCCCCCAGGGTGTTCACCAAGGTCATGGCAGTGGTCGCAGCCCACCTGAGACTCCAGGGAATTCAGGTCTTTCCATACCTGAATGACTGGCTCCTCATCACCCCCAGCAGGCATCAACTCGGTGTTACAAGGGATTACACTCTAACTCTCGCCCATAAGTTGGGCATATCAGTGAACCTTCAAAAGTCCTCCTTTCAGCCAGTACAGGTCTTGGAGTTTATAGGGGCCAAGTTGAACACGCACATTTGTCGAGCCCTACTAACTCCGGACAGACTGAACAGCCTATCCCATCAGGTCTTAGCCCTTCTTCGAAGCCCAGCTCCTGTGGCGGAGTTAGTCCTGAGGGCACTGGGGTCGATGGCAGCAGTCATTGGGCTCTCTCTTCATGCATGCCTCTGGATGAGGATCTTACAGTGGACTCTTCAAGTTCAATGGTCGTTAGTGCTTCACCCGCTGAACACCCCGATTTCACTGAGCAGAGTTTTCAGGGACTCCCTCCTTTGGTGGCTTCGCTCGTGGGAGCTGCAAGAAGGGAGACCTTTTGTAATTCCCCCACCCCAAGCCACGTTGACCATGGATGCTTCTCACCTCAGGTGGGGGGGCATTGTTCGGGCAGAACCGTCCAAGGCACGTGGACCCCCATAGAGACCGCTTTGCATATCAATGTCCTAGAGATGAGGGCGGTGCTTTTGGCATTGCAAGCTCTCCACGACCTTCTCCCTCTACGGACTATTGCGATCCAGACAGACAACATGGCAGTAGTCTGGTACATAAACAAACAGGGGGGAACCAGGTCCTATCCCCTCTGCCGAGAATCTATGAGAGTGTGGGAATGGGCGATATCCACCAACCGCTTTTTGATAGCAATGCACATTCCGGGTCGGTCCAACATATTGGCGGACAAACTGAGTCGGGTGATTCTCACCCCGTACGAGTGGTCTCTCAATCCTTCAGTTGCGAAGCAAATCTTCCACGCATGGGGTTGGCCTCGCTGTGATCTTTTTGCCTCTCCGTCAAACTCAATGTGCAGTGAGTACTTTACAATACTTCCCCCTTCAGGGGAAGCCCCAAGAGACGCTCTGGTACATGCTTGGCCACCCGGTCTTCTTTATGCTTACCCCCCCTCCCGCTTATGGTGAAGTTCATTCAGAAAGCACGTTGGTTGGGGAGCAGAGTGATCCTCATAGCCCCATTCTGGCCTCGTCAGATCTGGTTCCCTTACCTATGGTCTCACAGTGTTGTTCCTCCATGGATTCTGGATCCCATTCCAGATTTGATCTCGCATCCTGCGGGATGCCAAACCCCAAACCTGCTAAACCTCAAGCTGACTGCTTGGTTGATCCAGTTCCTTTGATGGCTAGGACTCCCAGGATCTCATCACCAGTGAAGGCCATTCTGGTGGCGGCCCATAAACCTGCTACCAGAAAAATTTACAATAGTAAATGGAAACGCTTTTCCATTTGGGCCGAACGCAAGGGCCTGGATCCATTTACAGTTCCTATTCCTACAATTTTGGATTTCTTGTCACTAATCTTTCAGAAGGGAGTGAGCGCTTCCACAGTTAAGGTGCAGTTAGCAGCCATTTCCCACTTTCATGTGGGGGATGGACTGGGATCAGTAGCATCCTCAAAGATATGCAAAACCTTCCTGAGGGGCATTTTTCTTTTGAAACCACCGGTGAAATCTGCAGTTCTCCCGTGGGACTTAACTTTAGTATTACAAGCTTTGACAAGTCCACCCTTCGAGCCTGCCTCTTCGGTTCCATTGAAATGCTTGTCTTGGAAAACAGCCTTTTTAGTGGTGATTACATCAGCCAGGAGGGTCTCAGAACTTCAAGCCCTGTGCATGAAACCCCCCTAACTAATTTTTCACAAGGATAGAGTGTCTCTCAGGACTAACCCATCTTTCCTACCGAAGGTGGCTTCAGAGTCAAATATTAACCAATCAATCAATTTACCAGTATTTTTTCCAAATTTTCAGAACAAAGGGGAATACACATTTAACAAACTGGACGTACACAGGCAATTACGTTTCTACCTGCACAGGACTAAGGATTTTTGCAAGTCTGATCAGTTGTTTGTGTCCCTTGCCAAATCAGCTATGGGAAAGGCAATTTCTAAAGTAACTCTGGCAAATTGGATTTCCCAGTGCATAATCCATGGGTATACGTCCTCAGGTAAACCAGTCCCTATGGGAATTCACGCTCACTCAACCCGATCCATTGCTACATCAGCAGCTTTCTGGTCCAGGGTTCCTCTGGACGACATATGTTCAGCAGCTACTTGGTCCACTTCTCATATGTTCATCTCCCATAATAAATTGGATATGATTTCGAGGAGTAGGGCTTCCTTTGGCTCCGCGGTGCTTCGGAATATCCTTCCGTAAGGCCACCCAGGGTTACTTTCTATAGGTAGCTGGGGACTCTGTTCCACAGGTTGCAGAACAAATGAAGTAACTACTTTAGATAAAGAAGTTATGTACTCACCATAATGTTCCATCTGAGTAGGTACTTCATTTGTCTGCAACCAATCCCCCCTCCATACCCCCTAACCACTTTGGGATAACTGGACATCTGCAAAATGTCTTTTTCATGAGATGAAGCAGGGCTTGATCCTCTGTCGAGGTTGTGAATTGTTTAGGATTGAGCAAACTCGATCTGAGGTAATACAGTAGGCAGCAGGGGATTATGGGTAGGGGAGGAGCTAGGAGCTCAGATCTTTTAGCTTGTGAAGCTGCCAGCTCAGATCCGAGGTTGGATCCGATACCCACAGGTTGCAGACAAATGAAGTACCTACTCAGATGGAACGTTATGGTGAGTACATAACTTCTTTTTTGTCAAAAATGGACCAAAGATGTGATGTGATGTGAAAATGTAAAATAGCCACACAATACAGTGGGGAACCTGTCAAAGAAGGGGCACTTTTTTAATATTAGTACTGTTAAGTTGAGTAGCTGACAAAATAAGAGACTCTACATGCATTTCTAAAATAAAAGTAATCTGTAACTCTGATCATTACAATTATTTATTAATGAGAAAACTTAGGAAGAAATGAACAAACTGTCCCAGTGACAATTATTTATTAATTGTAAACCCTCCATGTTTCTTCCAAAATTGCCATTTTGTAGAGGGCTTATTAGGGGGAGAGCAACATTTTGAGCCAAAATTGGGGACAGTTGAGAGGTATGGATATACCTAATTCTATATAGTGATTTATTTGCACATACCTCTCAACCTCTTAACACAGGAAATCTGGACAAGCCCAAATATATTGGGGGAACAAATAGTGCTAAACTTTGCTCTTGTATAAACTTAGTTGATAGAATAACAGGTCTTGCGTTAACATGCACTTTTCTGAAGGGTATGAAGTCTGAAACTCAATGTCTGTCATTATTAAGTGACTTCATTCCTAAATGATTTCCCAGAAAACTACACATTTTATGAGGAACAAACCAAAAATAAAAAGCAAAAATCTATTAATTCTGCAAAAATCTGCACAGTTGAGATGTATAGTTCAGCCGGCAGAGTTGTGCGGCAGAAATCCTACATGACAGACTTAGCTCCCTAGGTGTGGACAATAAGTACCCCCCAAAAAAAACAAAGATCTAAGAGAAGTGATTGCTTTAATCTGGCTTCATCACTTTCAGTAGCATTCAGACTCAGTGAAAATATTCAGTAACAAAAAAAAGTTTGTGCTTGTAGACAGCTGATTTAACTGGTTCCTAATCAAACACATCCAACCAAGAATGTGAGGGGGCATACCTGAGCTGATCAGATAATCAATAAACACCTTCCTGATTTGTATTAAATTATATTCCTTGTATAATACAGTACAGTTTTTAGACGGCATTTTAAATTTATTGTTTTGAACATTTTTCCAGTAAACAATGAAACAAAATGCATGTACCAATTATGACAAAACTGCTCAATTCAGAACATTTCCATCATAAAAGTCTACTCAAACTTCTACAATCCACCAGTATCAGTAAATATGCACAATCTCTGCAGAAGTAAACGTCATTTAAATAATTCCACATTAAAAATATCTGTAACTAATGAAGAGGTTGCTGCTAGCAAACAACTTTATATTTCATTGTTTCATCTACAAATAAAGTGCCTGTTGCAATTGATGAATAAATTGCCTATATTACATTAAAAAAATGATAAGCTAGTAATATTGCAATAGGGAATGGATAGCAAACTGATAGGTTCATAGTTACTAGGTATCTCCACCAAAGAGGACATTCTAAAGACTGTAGCATCCACTCCCCTTTAAAAGTACAACATAGTATAGTATCAGCAATGCATCTAAATGCTGTGGGAGTAGAACCCACAGCCTTCTGCATCAAACACAAGTATTCAACCTGTTATGCTATTAACAATGCAAGCAGACTCAGCATAAGCAGCACTAAACTTCTCTTCTCCTGAAAGTCTCAACTCCTTGTAAAAAGCACTTGACACTCAGCTGTATCTCTCAACTTTGCAGCACAAGAAATCTGGAAAAAGCCAAATTATTGGGGGGGACAAAAGCTCAAAACCAGAGACACATTTTAAACATTGCTTGTATAATCTTGGAAAGTTGCTAGAATAAAATATTATGTTACCACCATACATTTCATTGCCAACAAGTCTTAAACCCAGGAACCTTTGCACTACAGTCAGAGCAAGAGCAACATACCACTATGCCATATAAGCTGTTTCATGAAAGTCACAAAAACTGAAACTTAAATGGCTGTCATCTAGTGAATTCAGTTCTCACTAGAGCTCTCAACCTCTTAGCACAATATACTTGGACAAAGCCAATAATGGGGGAATACAGTCCCCAAACATATTCAGTGAATTCAGTTCTCAGTTATCAGCAAAGCTCTCAATCTCTTAGCACAAAAAACCCAGACAAAGCCAATAATGGGGGAATATAGCCCCAAAAATAGGAACAATTTTCAAATATTGATCTTATAAACTTAGAAAATTGCAAGAATAAAATGTTTTATGTAGTGTTACCACATATTTTCTGAAGAATATGAAGTCTGGGCTGTTTATCAACTATAAGTCAAATTATATATAAAAAATAGAAGGAATTATATCCAGAGAGAGTTTCCTGTACTATTATATAAAGGATAGCAAGTCATTTGGTTATGTATGCCATGGACAATATTTTCTTACATAAACCTCATTAGTCAAATTTCTGTTTACATATATCTACATTTTAAATGGATCAAGTGAAAAGAAAAGCATTTTGTTTATCTTCTCTCTTATTGATGACTTTTAAAACACTGTGTTAAACACAATATATTTCTCATTTACATGAATATAAAATAGAAAACAAAAGCCACATTCACAGACTCAATTTCCTCATTCTTTTATATAATAATTCCATGCAGCAGCATGTGCAGGAAGCAGAAACGTACTGAAAGGGTGATAAAATTGTTTGTGCAGTCATGATCATACAGCTGAGCTGATTAATGTAAACCTTATAGGCTGGGAAACTGTGTTCCAACATTCTTGCATTTCTGTAGTTACTATCCATCAAACACACACACACACACACACACACACACACACACACACACACACCTGTATATATTCCCTTGCAGCTCAGCAGCAGTAGTGAGGAAAACATCATTACAGCAGAAAACCATCAGTACGAGCCGAATTACACACACACAAAGTTCCCTTCCCTGGCAGCTCAGCAGCAGTAGTGAAGTCCGAGTCCTGAGAGTGCCAAACACCCCCTCATTACCTGTATATATTCCCTTCCCTTGCAGCCCATCAGTAGTAGTGAAGTTCAAGAGTGCCAAATGCGAATTCCTGAGCCAGGACAGCATACCTGTATATATTCCCTTGCAGCCTAGCAGCAGTAGTGAGGAAAAAATCATCACAGCAGAAAACCATCAGTCCGAGCCAAATTATATGCATTTCCGAGCCAGGCAGCATTACCTGTATATATTCCCTTGCAGCTCAGCAGCAGTAGAGAGGAAAAAAATGATCACAGCAGAAAACCATCAGTCCAAGCTGAATTGCAGCTCTGTATATATTCCCTTGCAGCACAACACAGCATTACCTCCTGTATATATTCCCTTGCAGTTCAGCAGCAGTAGTGAGGAAAAAATCATCGGTCCGAGTCCCGAGAGCCGACAGCACCAAATAATAATTCTAGTTCCCTTGCAGCTTCCTGAGCTGGGAGCCAATCAGTTGCTATCTAGACTGCAGACGTTGCAGGCTGGGAGCCAATTAGTTGCTATCTAGACTGCAGACATTGTAGGCTGGGAGCCAATCAGTTGCTATCTAGACTGCAGACATTGCAGGCTGTTCTCCTTCCAGTCTATGCGGTTTGTAACCACATAGACTTCTGGGCATCTGTACACTGATGCCTTCTCTTTGTAATCCGGACTGGTTAGACGGCAGTTTGGATAGGAACTCGCTGAGCATGCATGTGTAGTTCTGGGACAGGCAGCTAGTTTTACAAATTCTGTTCCTTTCATTTTACAGCTGGGGGGCGGCAGTCCTGCAGTCCAATAGCACAAGCCACCCCCTGGCTTAATGGTAGATAGTGAAAATATCTGTCTGGACAGCCACTTTAAGTACATTTAAAATTCTATCTTCTTTTTACCTTTTTCCTATCCATTCCATGACTGTAGATTCTCTCTCCACCCCTAATTTTATTTTTCCATTCCACAAGCCCCAAACCCTCTCTGTAGAAAAAAAAATACTTTCGGAGAACCAGGAAGTAGTTAGTCTCAACAATCCACTGCTGCACCTGTCTTTCCTTATTTCCTCTGAGTCCGTTATCTGTAAAATGACTCCTTGACTTCACTATAACAAGGGCATGAATATCATCTTACCACATCTGTTCTGGTTTATGTGATGAGAGCTGTAGCTTCAATACCTTCTTGACTTATTCCTTTCTCTCCATTCTATAACACCTTTCAGTAGTTTTTCTTTAGAGTCTTTTTATCAGCCTGATGTCCTTTTTCTTATGAGGCTTTCTAAACTGCACGATGTACTCAAGTTGTCTTACTGATGTCTTGTGATGTGAAAGCATTACTTCTTTCCTTCTCAAATGTCTCCTTTGCAGGATGAATCCCAAGTGTTCTGTTTGCTGCTGACACTGCCCTTTCCCTATGCTTTAGATGTTCCAGTCCAGGTGTAATCAACATCCCTAGTTCCCTCATCTGCTCTGTTGTCATCAGTTCCACTCCCAGCAGATGATGCATCAGTCCAGAGTTACTGTGGTTTAAGTATGATACTTTACAGTTGTTTGCACTGGACATCACCTTCCAACTTTCTGGCCACTAATTCAGCTGTCAGTATCCCTCACAGCTGTACCTATGTGTGTGTCTCATCAGCAAAGAGATTGAGCCTGTTCTCTTATCTTTCTGTTAGATATGTCTGAAATAAACACACTGAAGAGTACTGGACCAAGGATGGACCCTTGTGATATTCCAATAGTCATTTTCCTAATTTCTGACATTGTCCTTCTTACCATAGCTTCATGGTGATTTGCAGTACTACTGTTAGGATTGGATGAAGGAGGTAGCTGTCCTGGATGTAAGTTTTAGGGAGTGACTGTCTGTGGAGAAATGAATTTTAATACCATTTTTCTTTGAAGTTTAGTGCTTAGTTGTAGCAGCACTACATGTTGAGAGTAAGCTGTATCAAGTCACATACTAGTTTTAAGAACAGAAGTCCTTAAATCCTTTTTTATTTATATTTTATTTTTGTCCCTTGAGGGATAAAGAACTAAGACCTGACTGGTTCTGGAATTTTAATAGCATCAGCCAGATTGAAACTAACCTTTTTTTTTTTTCCAGCTCAACTTACACTGGTAGTTAAGGCCCCACACACTGGGGAATGGCACTGGGTGCTAGAAGAAAAAGCCACAGTGCTGGCCATTTGTTGACAGCAGTCTTTGTGGTTGTTGTTACTGAGAGATTTTTATTTTACAAGGGGCAAACCCCTTGCACTCTCCATGTGTGTGTAGACCCCACCACCCCATTTTTTTATATAGTAACTTCACATTTGCAGAACAGTCGGGAAAAGTGAAACCTCCATGATCAGTGAATGTGATTTTCAATTATACTGATTCACACAAATGCCACTTAGAAAGATTGCTGTTCATGAATCAGCTTCTCTCGATTTTGTGTCAGCTTCTTGTGTGGAACTAAGACAAATGCCTTATTGAAGCTCAGGTAGACACATTTACTAGTATCACCCTATCAAGTTAATCTATAATCCAGTCATAAAAACTGGGCCAGGTTTTATAGACAGCTCTTTATGGCCATGAAACGATGCTGGTTACTGTCATGGAGATTTTTGACCTCTAATAATGCTATAAGCCTTCCTAAATGAATTTCTCCATGATTTTCCCTGCCACTATAGTTAAGCTAGTGGGCCTGTAGTTCACTGGATTTTTTTTTATATCCATAATGTGTAAAGTTACCACACTTGATTTCTTCTAGAACTCTGGCACTTCCCATTGTATTCCCTTCTCTCTCTCTCTGTCTATATATATATATATATATATATATATATATATATGTGTGTGTGTGTGTGTGTGTGTAGATAGATAGATATAGACATAACTTCTAGTTGCCCTCATTGATGATCAGCTTAAGTTGATACCCACCTACAAACAAATATCAAAAAAACCCACCAGAAACTTGGTATGCTCTACCGCCATAATTGCTACCTCACTCACCTCTACCACGTTTGTTCTCTCTACCACATACCTTATCCCTTCTCTCTTATATGGTGCCCCACGTCTTACTAACCTACAATCTTCTCTTAAGACAAAACTCTCTTCCTGTTACAACAACATTTCCAAGTTTGTCATGGGCTACAGATCCTCCAACCACCACTGTATTGCCCTTCATAAACTAAATTGGTTAGAGCTGCCTAATTATCTTCCCTGCCACCTCATATCTGTACCACCAACAACCTCTCTACCTTTAAAACCTTGCTTCACTCACATCTAGTATCCCTCTGGGAATGTTCCTGCTCCCACCCCACATAACTCTCTTAGCAACTCACCCTGTTTTTCTCACTCTCCCTCCATCTCTCTATTCCCACCCCACACTAAGCTATCTACCTCTCCACCTCCTTCTTTACTCTCTTCTTCTCCTAACTTTTCCCTCTCTGCTCACTTCTCCCATGTCCCACTTCTCTACTAAAACTTTCAGAGGTTACATATGTATTTCTTGCCTCTACTGTTATATTTCTACAGTAGAAACAAATATATTTGTAAATATTTGCTAATTTTTTATAATTTTATAATTTCTCTTTTGCATTTTACTAAACTGTACTTTTAAATACCATGTTTTTATCTGTACTTCTGTATTACTATATTACTAATAATTTGTTTACTATGTACATTGTCTTCATGGAGTTTTTCTCCCCAGGACTCCTTTTTAAATGGACTTTTCTCAGCCCAGTGGACCATCCTGGCAAACAAACTGCAATTAAATAGTAAATAATAAAGAAATGCTATATATATATATATATATATATATATATATATATATATATATATATATATATATATCTTTTGTTTAAATTCTCTTCAAATCTTCCATTAGAATGACATTGTATGCAAATTGCACAAATCCATGAATTAAGACCAGCAGGGAACAGCTGTTAGTGTAACACACTGTCACACTTTCTTTTTGTATTTTATAACCCATAATAGAAAGTCTCATTATTTTTCTTAATATTGTAACTTTGTAACAAAACTTCTAATGGACAGCAAAACAAGCTGAAATGAAAACTAAAAAGGAAAAAGAATTCTTAGCGGACAAGTGTAATTATTTGAATACCAGATTGTTCTTTTCTGAGCCTCTTACCCGCCGCTTACATCTGTTGAGGTTGGCTCATCAAACTCTGTTCACCCTCACTGTGATTGGGCTGACTGCACCCTCCTACCCTACCCCACCCCCAAATTCCCACATACCCTCACTATCCCTGCATTTATACTTACAGACTTCATATACACACCTTACACCGCACCCAAATTAGTCATACCAACCAACAGAAAACTAACACATCACTCTTTAACAACTAAGCCCCACCTTACTAATTACCCCCACCTCTTCAGCCTCTTAAACACTAACATCCCAACAAAACTAATCACTACACTTCACAATAAATACTCAAGTCTACTAAGCACCAAAATGCTAACCCAATTAATATCAATTCTAGCCATACTTACTACCAGGGGTGGCTCGTGCTATAGGACTGCATCCCCCCAGCTGTGGAAAAGGAAAAAAAAAACAAAGAAAAGTAAAAAAAAAAAAAAACAAAAAAAAACCAAACAAAAAAAAACAAATCCGTGAGTCTCAGAACATTTCTGAACTTCTGCACATGCACACTTGGCAATCGCAGAACTTGGATGGGGATCCAGACAGCTGCAACAGCAGTCCAGAGTATGAAGAAGGCATTGCGGTACTCTGATGCCCAGAATTCTATGCAATGATGACCACATAGAATGGAAGAGATCTGGACTGTAATTGGACTTGAGGGACATGAGGTACTGTTGAAGCAAGCAGACGAAGTGTGTGTGTACCAGACTTGAAGCTACTGGGGGAAGGTGTTATTGGCTTCTGCAGACAAGGGACACTCCATGTACTATTGAAGGTGTGTGTGACTGCTGCAGACAAGGGATGCTCCGGGTAGCACTTGGGTGTGTGTGTGTGTGTGTGTGTGTGTGTGTGTGTGTGTGTGTGTGTGTGTGTGTGTGTGTGTGTGTGTGTGTGTGTGTGTAATGCCCCAGCTGATATATACTGGTGGCTAGAGAGAACTCAGATGGTGGTTCAGGCTTGAACCCTGTACCTTGGGTGCAGGTAGCAAGAGCCTGAATTCCCTACCTACCACCATCTGTGAAAACTTTGCAGATTTTTGCCTCATATTTTTGTTCTGTTCTGTTCCTCATAAAATATGTGTATTTTTAATTCAGTGCATAGTTGATGGTGCAGTGGTAGCATTGTTGCCTCACAGCTAGAGGTTCTCTGGTTTGATTCTTGGCTGGGGTGCCTTCTGTGTGGAGTCGGCATGTCATCCCTGTGTTTGTGTGGATTTCCTCTAGGTACTCTGGTGTCCTCTCATGCTACAAAGGCATGTGTCTGGAGTGTTTCTCCCTGGGCCTCTGCTGAAAATTGGCTTTTGTTTAAGTCAGACTTTCCTGGTTAACAAATGTTAAATAAATGAAAATGACAGGCATTTGAATTTCAGACTTCATATTCTTCAGAAAGTACATGATAACACAAAACCTTTTATTCAAGAAATTTACTAAGTTTATAAGATGAATATTTGAAATTTGTTTCTATTTTTGGGACAGTATTCCCCCATTATTGGCTTTGTCCAGTTTTTTTTTGTGCTATGGTTGAGAGCTATGGTGAGAAGTGAATTCACTGAATATGTTTGGGGGCTGTATTCCCCCTTTACTGGCTTTGTCCAGGTGTTTTGTGCTAAGAGGTTTACAGCTATATGGTGAGAACTGAATTCACTGAATATGTTCGGGGGCTGTATTCCCCCATTATTGGCTTTGTCCAGGTATTTTGTGCTAAGAGGTTGACAGCTATGGTGAGAACTGAATTCACTAAATGGTAACCATTTAAGTTTCAGTCTTCCTTTATTTCACACAACAGCTGATTTGGCATAGTGGTATGTTGCTCTGACTGTTTTGCACAGGGTCCTGGGTTCAAGACTTGGCAGTGAAATGTATGGTAATAACACAGCATTTTATTTTAACAACTTTCCAAGATTATACAAGCAATGTTTAAAATATATCCCCATTTTTTGGGCTTTTGTCCCCCCAATGCATTTTGGCTTTTTCCAGATTTCTTGTGCTGCAACATTGAGAAATACAGCTGAGTGTCTAGTAGATTTTACAAGGAGCTGAGAGCTGGCAGGGGAAGAGAAGTTTACTGCTGCTTATGCTGAGGCTGCTTGGGATGTTAATAGCACAACAGGTAGTGTACTTGCTTTTGATGCAGAAGGCTGTGGGTTCTACTCTCACAATATGTAGATGCATTGCTGATACTGTGTTGTAAAGGGGGTAGATGCTGCAGTCCTTTTTGACAAAGATACCTAGTAACTATGAAGCTATCAGTTTGCCATCCATTCCCTATTACAATATTACTGGCTTATCATTTTTTAATGTAACATAGGGAATTTATTCCTCAAGGGCAGTAGGCACTTTATTCATAGAGGAAACAATAGTTGTTTGCTAGCAGCAGCCTATTCATTAGTTTCAGATATCTTTAATGTGGAATTATTTAGATGAAATTTACTTCTTCAGAGATTGTGCATATTTACTGATACTGGTGGATTGTTGAAGTTTGAGTAGACGTTTATGATGGAAAAGTTCTAAATTGAGCAGTTTTGTCATTATTGGTGCATGAATTTTGTTTAATTGTTTACTGGAAAAATGTTCAAAACAATAAATTTAAAATGACCTCTAACAACTGTACTGTATTATACAAGGAATATTATGTAATACAATGAGGAAGGTGTATCAAAGAACACATGTATGTTTCATGTGCAAGGGGCCTATGATTTGAAAACAGCCCAAAGTTAATCTTTATCTGCCACTGGCAAATTGTATTTTCTTTGAATGTGGGTTTCAATGCTGTTTCAATGAATGTGAGTTTCAAGGGCAGAGAATTTTTAATGCTAAGTCAATTTTCATTGTGAAACTGCATTGCTTTGTTTAGCAGGTCTATTAGTATTTGTGCTGTAAAATGCAAAATAAAACTTTCAAATTAAATTCAGATCATCACAGAAGTAAGTCAGCATGCACATTACAGTGTTTATGGTAAATGGGGTGAAATAGCCAAGTAATGGGACACTAGAATGTCTGCAGGGGGGAGGCTCCATTTAACCATGACTTTGTGAGGGGGGAAGGAAGGCAAACATAAAGGCAGCCCCGGCTGAACTATACCTCTTAACTGTCCAGTTTTTTTGCAGAATGAATAGATTTTTGCTACTTATTTTTGGTTTGTTCCTCATAAAATTTGTGGTTTTCTGTCAAATAATTTAGGAATGAAGTCACTAAATAATGACAGACATTGAGTTTCAGACTTCATAACCTTCAGAAAAAATGCATGCTATAGCAAGACCTGCTATTCTATCAACTAAGTTTATACAACAGAATTTTTTAGTACTGTTTGTATGTTCCCCCAATATATTTGGCCTTGTCCAGATTTTCTGCATTAAGAGGTTGAGAAGTACATGCAAATAAAACACTTTATAGCATTAGGAATATCCAAACATCTCAACTGTCCTCAATTTTGCCTCAAAGTGTTGCTCTCCCCCTAATAATCTCTCTGCAAAATAGCAATTTTGGAAGAAAACGTGGAGGGTTTACAATTATAAATAACTGTAGTGATCAGAGTTATAGATTACTTTTATTTCAGAAATGCATGTAGATTCTCTTATTTTGTCAGCTGGTCAAGTTAACAGTACTAATATTAAGTGTGCCTTTGACAGGTTCCAAACTGTATTGTGTGGCAATTTTATATTTTTGCATCACATTTTTGGTCCATTTTTCATAAAATTGTGGTTTTCTGGCAAATTAGTGGCAAATCATTAAAGATTGAAGTTAGAAAACAATGACAGACATTTGAGTTTCAGATTTCATACCCTTCAGAAAATTCATAGTAATGCAAGACCTACTACTATTCTATTATCTTTCTAAGTTTATAAGAGCAATATTTAAAAATTATCCTTATTTTTGGGCCTTTGTCCCACTTCTATGTATGGCTTTGTCTAGATTTCTTGCTCTGAGGTTGAGAGGTATGACAAATGTGTAAGAGCCATCACCGTTAGCCAGAGACATTTTAAATTGTGACATACTTGTTGCACCCCACTCCCTCATGTAGTAATTCTGGATGTGCCCAAGCAAGGCAAGGAGCAGTTATGTGTAAGTGTATAGAGTATTCCCCCGTCCAAGTTAGACACAAGTATGACAGTGGCTTTTCATCTGTCCTTGATTTTGCAGAATGTTCTGGTTTTCTGTCATATTTTTATATTGTTGAGTTATGCTTATTATTCAGAAAATGCATGCTGTCGCAGTGCCCTGTTACTCTGTGTTTAAGTAGCAATGCTTTAATGACCATCAGGTAAGCTTGGCTGAGTATGTAAGATGCAAGTAAGCTTTAATAAGCATACTGTTAAAGAATTCCCAACATTGAAAAAGCATTTTTGTTGTTGCCATGTACAGAATATTTACATAACTAGATAATGCATAAGCCTTAGGTATTGAAATGCATATGACAGTATTTGTAATAAAGGGCAGGATTACAGTATTTTCAGAAGCTCATTACATTTGTTGGAGACTTGCAGTCATCTTTGCAGGCTTTATCTATAAACTAAACAGAATGCCAATCTATCACGTGTGGTCCATAACCTGTGCAGTAATCCTTTAAGCAGTTTATCTTGAGCTTGTTTCTTGTTTGCTGTTCATTTTTTTACTTTGATCATGTTTTTCCCATGAAACAGGTATATAGTTGTTGTCAGGCAGCAGGTCTTTTTTGGATAAGAAACATTTTTACACATGAGAGATCAGAGCGATTGCTACTTTCAGCATGTTACTGGTACTTTTATAAAGCTGAATATCAATTATAATTAGAACTGCAGTGCAAGGAAAAGTGGTTTGAGTTAAGTGCTGCTTGTTTCTTTTTTTTATACTTGATTTTGACTGGCATTCCAGTAATGTATTTAAAAAGTAATTTATTTTTTCATGCCTCACAACCTTTTTGTTTCCATCTAGATATTAAGTAAGCTGTCATGTAACCAATTCATTGAATTTTTTTTTTCTACACTTCATTTTGTCTTGATTGGACTCTCGTAATGACAGTTTGGCACCCAGGGCAGCGTATTTAATTAAAGTTCCAGTTATTGTGGTTTTGAGCATAGCCCTGCCCCTTTCTAGTTGGCCACTCCCCCTTCCCATTGGCCCCAACCAATTGAGCTGTCTCCTGCAGCCCCCCTTTGATTTTAAGTCACCAGCCGCCACTGTAAATACCATGTATAAACTTCTACAATTTTCAAAGAAATGGCTTTTCAGTTAAAAGTGCGTTCAGTCAAAAATACATTCAGTAAAGACCTGAGGTGGAATTCATACTGACTAGGAGAAAACCGGCGAGAAACACCCCAGCAAATTCCCCATACTGTTTTTGATAATTGCCATGGGATCTTTTACATGCATATGAGCTACCATCAACACAGGGAGATGGGTTCTTTGTTTAACATCTCATCCGGGTCATCTGGGCCATCTACCAGCCAGTATTCAAACTGCCCACACGATAATGTGACAAATGCCTAAATGAAATAATGTGTAGTTTTACAAAACACCAGCCTGTTGTGCAGAAAGGCTGCATGAACAGCTTCAGGTAGGAAACAGTGAGAGTAACACTTAAAGGTCTTATTTTGTCTGTGTATAGAGCATTCAAGGTTGAATTAAAGAAAAAGAAAAGCACACTGTGATGAGATAAAACTTGACATTTTGGTGGAGTTATGTTTTTAAAGTCAGGGTTAATTCCTTATTTGTGCAAAGCTTCAAATCTGTGCTTAACTCTTGCTTTCTATTTTTCAGTCATTCATACTTTCATTCCCCTTACATGTTCAGTGATGTTGTATAATGCTACAAAGCATGACGTTATGTGACTGAGCTTCATTGCAAACTACATAATACATTCTTTAAAGTGGGTTTATTTACTAGTCTTTTATTTTCCTAGAGCATGTCTTTAATATTTCAAGCTGCCAGTCTGGTGCAAGTTTTCCCACAAGCACACAACACTTTATATATAGTATCAGGTACATAAGGGGGGGGGAGCTTCCCACTCATACCTCTCAACCTCTTAGTACAAGAAATCTGGACAAATCCAAAAGTAATGAGGGACAAAAGCCCAGAAATAGGGCTCACATTTTAAATAGTGTTCTTAGAATGTTGCTAGAGTAACAGATTTTGTGTTAGAATATATTTTTGAATGACATGAAGTCTGAAACTCAAATGTATGTCATTATTTAGTGATTTCAGTCATCAGTGATTTTCCAGAAAACCCAAGATTTTTTGAGGAAGAGACCAAAAATAGGACACAAAAATCTGGGCATTCTGTGAAAACCTGGACAGTTTAGAGTGAAGTTCCCACCAGTTGTTGTTGTTGTTGTGTCTTTCGGCTTTTCTCGGTTAGGGGTCGCCACAGCGGAACTCTGGTCCACTAATGATTGGCAGTAGATTTTTACATGCCGAGTTGCCAGCCCTGACGCACAACCTTCAACGAAGGAACGCCCATTCATGCATGTCTCCACACAGAAGACGCTCTAGCTGAGAATCGAACAGGACAACATCTTACTGTGAGGCGACAATGTTTCTTTTGGAGAGACACATTAGAAGATAGAAACTCTTTATTTTTAGCAACACATATGCATGTAAATGCTAAACCTCCATTATTAGTTCTGAAAATGTATATTCAGTGTTTCTAGACAGTAAGGGGGAATGAGGTGA
This sequence comes from Protopterus annectens, assembly GCF_019279795.1. NCBI lineage: Eukaryota > Metazoa > Chordata > Ceratodontiformes > Protopteridae > Protopterus > Protopterus annectens. Next base: position 492,897,280 of record NC_056734.1, read on the forward strand.
AGTGAGGGATCGAGGCTGCATAAATAAAGCCATTATCAAAAGTAGTCCTGAAATGTAATTATTCCTTTGCACATATATAGTGCATGAGATAAGATATGCAGTGTTTCTCACAATTCGGGTCAATTTCTCTTTGCAAAAACATTGACAAAATGGAAGCTGTACAAAATATATCAAGAAAATTATTGAACCTTTAGAAGAGAAGACATGAAAAGAAACAAAAGCAGTTTAGTATGTACATTTGGAAGAAAGAAAGGAGAGAAAAGAGAAAGATGATACATTTGAACACCTTAGAGGAGTTAAAAAGTTACAGAGGGCAACATTTTTGAAAGAGACATGGAAAACATAATTGCTGCTTGAAAATAAGTGAAAGAAAATTCAGAGGGAGTGCAAGGAAGAGTTTTTTTTTTTCAAAGAAATGCGTGTAGAAACTGGCATTAAGTTTGAAGAAGAAGTAAAGAATGTGCCTCCATGTTTCTGTATTTCTGTGTAAGAATATTTGGATGACAAATACTGTTTTTATCTTATATGTTTAGAATAACTTAGATGAGGACAAAGTATCTGCTTTACTCAGTTCTGCATAATTCACTGACTGAGTAAGCTTGTGTACTGGAAGGTCAGACGATAACTTAGTGAGCATTTAACACTAAGAGCATAATCTTCATTTCTGCAGCCAGGACCCCTCACTACTTGATCAAGGTGTTTTTACTATGGGTAATAGCACCAAATACAATCTGAGATACACAGTTGTTTTCCTTGACATATAATGTCTCAATTCTGATCACTGTTAAATTAACATGGTGTCCCTAAAGCAATGGTAAGGCAACAGTGCAACAGGTTGAGCTATCCAACTCAAATGACAAGAGAGTCAGAAAGAACTAAACCATGGGAATGATTAACGCTAAAAATAATAAGCGAAGGCAACAAATTTCTATCGTTGTAATCGTTACTGCATCCATGACTGAAAAGGGACTAAGAAAAGGATAGACAGAGGCAGAGACAGAGAAACAGAGTGAAGGTAGCTCTACTGCAGTGTATTTCAAGACATACTAGTGGAGATTTGTATTAAATGGGGCTTAACTCTTCTGGCCATATAAGATTGTTCATACTACCTATAAAGGCAGGACTGGATTTATTCTGCTTTGTGCCTTTATAAACTGCAGTTATTGACAATCTCATAAAAAGGCAATAAGACCCTAAGACCAACAGCACTGTTACGCTTAATGCAAATAATGTTTTACAACTACTTGGAATTGGACATTGCTTACAGATAAGGGAAAAGAATGATACCATTGTGTCTGGAAAGGTGCGCGGATGTATAATTTATCAGGGAGCATTTCCTAAAGACCAAGGAGAGCCATGCAGCGGAATACTGGATCATATGCTGAACAATTACAGGTCCTCCCGAAGACGACTTCAGGCATGTGTGAGTATTGAAATGTTAACATTTTAACTCAGAAGTTGGAGCCCGCATGTTTGTGTAGTCTGTGACTAGCAAAACTTTCAAGAAAATGATATTAAGTACAGATTCAATTGAGCATGCTCTGTTCTTTACTGCTCGAATGTGTGTTGGCTAACACATAACAAGGCTATCCACCCTACTATACAGATGGTAGCAACCTTCACTGACATGAGAGTTTTATTAGTGGTATCCCATTCCCTTCCATTATGGGATATTACTACTATGCAATTAACTGTGTCATTTGCTGAGATGGGGAAAGGGGTGTGGTTATGCATAATAAATAGCTTTGAAATGATGCTACCACTTAATACTGCCCCCACACACACACACACACACACACAAATAAAAACACTGCCATGTTTCTCACCACCTTAGTTGCATTACTGCACACCTGGTGGTGCTCAAAGTCATTGTATGTCAAGGGATGACTTCAACACAGTTTTGCCCCAGGCATCCAAAGAAAACAAGAAATGCCTTTCTAGCTGCTGTATCCTGCAGAATTTGATGGGTAATTTCTGCTCTGCAGATTGTAATTTTTCTTAGATTATGGAAGTCGTATTGATTCAAATGGCAATTGTGTGGTGTCTGCATCAGTCTCATATTTAAAATACAAGATGCCAGAGAACTGATGATACAGGCTAATGGATACTGATCTCAGTGTAGACATCTTAATTTATAGTTAAGCAGGAATTCCACTGCTGTCGTGACTGCCTGGAATCACCTATCTGCAAAGGATATTATGAGGAATGACTGCTACTGCAGTATAACACCTTGACTGCATATTTATGTTTTTCTCTGTTATTTTTCCTCTGCCAAGCAAATTAAATATATGATTTTACTAGTTTATGAATTCCTGCCACCTTACAATTATTTTATTTATTTTTAATTTAATTTATTTTCAGTTGTTAACTGGGGTAGAATACTGATTCCAGTGGGCCATTTTTATGCTCAGCCCCTGTGAATACAATAGACAGGTGATAACAGATGATAGCAAAAAGTTGTCATTTTCAAATAGATGTGTGTATAGTGATGAAAAGTGAAGCATGTTTTATAAACAAGAGACATTATTAAAGAACAACTATAACGAAAAATGTTAACATTTAAATTGTAAGAAAAGACACATAACAAGATCACAGTACAATATACACAGTAACTATTCTCTGTGTACAGTATTTACTATAAGGTGTACAAAGGACCCAGTAACTAGTCTCTGTGTACAGTATTTACTATAAGGTGTACAGAGGACCCAGTACCTATTCTCTATATACAGTATTTACTATAAGGCATACAAAGGACCCAGTGACTATTTTCTATGTATAGTATTTACTATAAGGTGTACAGAGGACCCATTAACTATTCTCTATATACAGTAATTGCTATAATGTGTACAGAGGACCCAGTAACTATTCTTTATGTACAATATTTTCTATAAGGTGTACAGAGGACCCAGTAATTATTATCTATATATAGTATTTACTACAAAGTGTACCGAGGACCCAGTAACTATTCTTTATATACAGTATTTACTATAATGTGTACAGAGGACCCAGTAACTATTCTTTATATACAATATTTTCTACAAGGTGTACAGAAGACCCAGTAATTATTATCTGTATACAGTATTTACTACAAAGTGTGCTAAGGACCCAGTAACTATTCTTTATATACAGTATTGTGTATAGAGGACCCAGTAACTATACTTTATATACAATATTTTCTATAAGGTGTACAGAAGACCCAGTAATTATTATTCATATACAGTATTTGCTACAAAGTGTACAGAGGACACAGTAACTATTCTGTATATACAGTGTTTATTATAAGGTGTACAGAGAATGGAAGGTAGAAGGGAGGGCAAAGTTAAGAAACAGTGGAAGGAAGATGGGAAAGAAGAGAAAGGATGGGGTAGGGGGATTTCATTGGTAGAGTAACATAGTTACTTGTACTTTATTACCTTAATATATTAATTGCTTAAATGCTGTGAAAGGGGGTAGGTAATTCTTATCTAGCAGAATGGGCTAGGATTACAAACTGATTGAGGTCTTACAGGTCATGTTTTCCTGTAAATAATCAATAGCTGCAAAGATAATTCTGTGCTAATATGGACAGAACATTACTTTGTGGCCCTACATCCAGATAACATCACCTGGCACAATGATAAAGAACTAACACTATAAATCAGCACCGCACCGGCTGTGAATGCCACCCCTCTCAGATGCTCACAGTGCATTGCTAATTTGAAAATCTTCCAAGGGCCCATCGTAAGCCTGCTTTAGGAAATAAGTAAGTGGTCTTGCTTGATATCTTTCTCCTGGGGAAGGAACTGGATTTCTTTCTGTTTGGTTAATGGCACTTATGGAAGCCAGGACTCTAGATCTAGAGTGCTGGGGACATGTGAACATGGAAGCACATGCACAAGGAATGCAATGATGTCACAGATGATACATTTTCAGACCAAGGACAAAAGCATTCCAACCATCAAGATGGTGGCATACCAGGATGCCCCCACCTCACCATGCTTATTGGTCACATTAGGGATGGGGCATCATAGTATGGCTAATGGTGGCTAGCAGGAGGCAGGAAAAATAAATCAACAACAAAACATTTTTTCAGGTCCTTCCTAAGCCTGTAAAAAAAAACAAGGTTAAGCCTTTGCCGTTAGGGCACTGGAAGCATATTATAGCCATGTGCTCTGAACGCTACAAAGTTCAGAAACAACAAAGAGTAAACAAAATGGTGATGAAGTATGAAATTGTCACAGGACAGCTCTGGATTCCATTTGCACATTGGAATTTGGAATCACTCTGTGGTCACCAGTAAATTGTTTGGCCTGTCTTTATAATTTCATCAACCAACAGCTGAAGATTATAAAACTGAAAATAAAACACCATGTCAGACATTTTTTCCTTTGTAAATCTTTTTACTAAAGGATACATTTGATTGTGTTATTAAACAACAGTGTATGATTTAATAATATCAACTCTGTTGTGAATTCACATATTACCGTCTGGTATGTATTTGACTTTGAGCAGATCACTTTTTTTAAAAGAGATTTAGTTTACCAGGCTACAGAAATTGTACAGAGCATGATGCAAAAAACAGAATGTTTAATCTATAAATTCAGCCATGAACACAGATAAGATAGTTCTTTCTAGGCCATTAGAACAGGAATGCACATGTCTGAGCCCATTTGAATTTGTTGAGTCTTATTAGTCTGAGAAGAGGGGATAACAGCAAGTAGCTGTTGTTCTTGGTACTGAGACTCTGACTGTTTTAAAAGGGAAAAAAAACTAACCTTCATTTCCATCTGGATTCTTAACAGTTATCCACCCACCTTCTCAGCATGAGCTCCGGTATTCCTTGGCTTCCCCTCCCCTTGCCTATTCCTAAGAAGACAGCTGGGCTAGGCCCTGCCAGTCACTTCATTGTGACAAGTGAAGTTCATTCTGTCATCACTCTTTACCATGACAGGGAAAAACACTTTGTTTATTCCTGTGTATCACATCACCACCACCCACCTCCACATAAACTCTAATGAATACTTAGGCTAACAAAAGGGACACATGTCACTAGTGACTGACATGCCCTAACTTGCCCAGTAGTCACATAAAGTCGTCACTAAACAGAAAATAACTGTTTGCTAGAAACCACATCACCTTAAGCGTGTATAACTTGGGAGAGTTGCTACCTGGCAATGGAAGAATAGTTTCACTTCAGCAGCATGGCTTCCCTTCAGGACAATACCATAACAACATATGCTTCTTCGGAAGGGAAATTAAATCTGCTTTTTTGACAGCAGTACCAAGGCTAGGAGAATTAGTCATCTCTGAGATTTCATGTCTTGGGTGAAACCACAGGGCACAATAAATCAAAACGTGATTTCTGGATTCCCAGCAGAAAAACATTCTTCAGTTATAAAGTATTCCCAGAAGGGAATATAAAAACCTTGTTCTCTTTCTTGACTCACAATGTTGGTTGATGAGTACTATGTTCTCCAATATTAAGAAATAGGGCAGAAAAAAAGAGAACAGTTACCAATCAGGAATAAAAAAGAAACACACACACACACACACACACACATACACACACACACACACACACACACACACACACACACACACACACACACACACACACACACACACACACACACTTTAAAAATGGCTCATACTAAAGTTAAAATGTTTTGCACTTTTGCACTTGGTACATCTTCAGTAACGTTAATTATTTTATAGGTCAGATCTAAAAACAGGCCATATAAACATGAATATGACAGCTATTGTAGTGTCACATATCAGTAAATGATAAGGCTTCAAACACTGATAGCACAAACCAGTAAAACCTCTTGAGAACAGAAGCAGCATATTTTGTTAAATGCAAAATACGTTTTACAAATCATATGCTTGCTGCACACCACCATGAATAAAATGCTGTGCATGTAAGAAAAAGCAAAGCGAAATATATGCAATTCAGTGATGATTCATCTTTGTTTGGATACCTAATCCAAATTAAGCCAAAGCTTATTTTCATTTAGAGGAAATAAATGAGCAAAGATAACTCATTCTGTGAGATGAGGGGGTGACTGTTGGGGCTTTAAAGATCATGTACAGTGATTTTTAATTGTTGTGAGAATGCCAGACAATGGTCACCTGCTACAGCGTATGCATTCCACTCATGGAATGAGCAAAACCAAATTAAAGATATAAGATATATTTTTAAAGAACAACAAAAATGTCTTTGTTTACCTGTGTTTGTTTCCCACTGATTGCAGTATTTCTGGCAACACTACACATGTGGATGATATGATCATGGCAGTGGATGTACTGAGTTACAGAACGATCTGCAGTCTGGAGTTTTAGAAGATGAACAGGCATTTTTTAAGTGGTGGACAAACATTTCATCCTAAGAAGCCTAATTATAAACACATTTTACATTACTTTATCTACAAATCATGTATTTTCCTAATACAAGGCATTCACTGCAGCCGAAGTAAACTGAAGTGATTTTAAAGAAATGAAACCTAATAAGGGCTAGGAAATACAGCTGCTTCTATTCCAAGAAGCTAAAGATAATTAGATGTGATCCATAGACAAGCATTGCATTCCTACGCAGTGCAACGCAGCATGTTACAGGTAGCACAATGTGGCCAAATGCTAATTATATATTAGTGCCATGAAACAAAGGTCTGTATATTAAACCTCAAGTGCTGTGTTATTATGGTAAGAGCAGAACTGAGCTGGTGTAGAGGGCAAGCACTGGTTCACACCGGAGTATGTACCATGTGCTGTCTGCCACCACCAAGGCAGACTAGCATGGCACAGGTCATGCATTTCCTCATGCTCATTGAAGCACCATGTAGTTTCAACTCCGGATAGCCGACAGGGTCAGTACAGCAAAGTGCCAACCCAGTGCATCACTGAAATGGGGTGAAAGGAGCAGATAGAAAAGCAGGAAAAGTAAAGTCTGCAAGCAGGAGAAAACACAAGTTTAGCTATATAGTGGGGTGGGAGAGTTAGGGTAGGCTGCCTTTGAGGGGTACAGGACCTATTTTTCAATATATGAAGAATAAGGGATGATGGGAGGAGATAGAGAAGAAAGCCTGGGGAAGGGATAGGGGGAAAAAGAAGGCAGCCAGGGCAGACAAACAATCAAACAAACATGCAATGCATGCACATACATGCAGACAGGCAGGCCTAGTATGCATTGCATAGGTGGGGATGCTAGGTAAAGGACAAAGACTGAAAGAGGGCAGGCATCAGGTGATAGGGAGAGATGCACAATGAACAAGCTATGGGGAGTGATTCAATAGTGAGAGAACACCTGAATAGGAGTAAGGTAGAGGCTGAGGCAGGATGCCAGGCTAGAGCAGAGGCAGCATCTAAATATCAGTTTGCACCTTGACTGTCAACATAGGCAGGCTATGCATCTGGAGGCATATTTGTCATGGTCTTTCAGTTGCATGACTTTATTAGTCACACCAAAAGTCATTCTATGGTGCTGAGATGGGACATACAGCTGTCAGTGCAGCTTCAATAACACCAGCATCTGCAACTGATGCTGGGAGATGCTGGAGATCCCTCTGTGCCACTGGCAGGAGAAGATCCTATTCCACCCCTCCTGAGTAGTGGCCATTAAGGCTACCAGTGATCCTTCCAGGTCACCCTCAGCAGAGGGACCTCCATCCCACTGTTGGTAGGCACAGCTGGTGATCAGTGGTGACTCATCATTAGAACCATTGGCAATTTCATTCTGAGGCAAGCACTGTTGCTCTTACATCCCCACCACAACCAAACCTGTGGAAGGAAGTATGTAAAGAGAGCAGAGAAGCACACATAGATTGGTACATGATCCATGACACTTACATAGTGGAGAGCCACACATGCTATGCACACTGCATTGGCCAAAGAGTTGCTTCCACCTCCTGTGGCACCTTGCTACATTCATCTCTTGTTCTTTAGCTGCTATAAAAGAATGTATGCACACCTCAGCACACACACACACACACACACACACACACACACACACACACACACACACACACACACACACACACACACACACCAGGCAATAAAATAACAGGAAAATAAATGCTTACAATGAATGAGAGACTCTCATTTCCTATCGTCTGCTTCTCATTGCCAAAACATGTTGGGGTGGCACTACACAAAACACTGATCAACAGAATGGGTGATCCCAGCGGTATCACTCAGCATCCTGGCAAGCTCGTACAAAACATCTGCCTTGTACAGGGGACTACCATACCTCCTCAGGTGCTCAGAACAATCTTCCCAGTGTAAGAAGAACAAGAATATCTAGCTCTCTCTGGTACACTGTGCAGGAGCTCATGCATTTAAAATAACCTGAAGAAGCCATGACCACAATACAGGTTCACTCAAGGAGAAAAATGGTGGCTCCATTCACATGTTTGTGTGTGCAGACATCACATGATATGCATCATAGCACAGAAACAGGGTGTTACCAAAACTTTGCAGCACAGTACACAGAACAATACTGGCTATATGCTGTAAACCAGCCATGCCAAGCATGGCTAGTGCTACCTAGGATGGATTACACATTGTGTTCTGGATGTGATTCAGGGACAGTGGTGTGAAGCTGAGTCATTAGCATGACTTCGGCATTTTGAATCCCTTATTTGAATGACGTAAAGTGTGGGATACAAGACGTTACACGGTAGCTCTCTGCAATTATATATAAAAATACTGAAATAATTTATTTATTTATTTATTTAGTTAGTTATTTATTTATTGACATTTGTTTACTGGGATGGTCCAACTGGATATGTTTATCTGCTTTCAGTAGAGGCCAGGGGAGAAAATCTCCACAAATAAAAGAACAGAAAATACATACACATAGGTGAGAATTCATATTGCAATATACTATAAATACATAGACTAATGCAAATATTAATACACTTATGACATGTATAATAATACACATATGCCATCATTAAAACAAGAGAAATACAATATAATGTAGCATTGAAATGTGTTGACATGTTATAAGTATAGAGTTTATTACTCACTCGTAAATGTCAGTGTGGAAAAATGTAAACAGTGGATAAGGAGGAGGAGAAGAGAAAGGAGAGCGAGACAAAGTTATTTGTTTGGGGTATTAAGTGGGGTAGATCTGGGAAATAGGAGAAATAATAGGTAAAAGCAAGATTAAAAGTAAGGAAAATAAGAATAAGGGAAATAAAACCAAGGAAAAGGAGAGACTGGATGTATATAGGCATTAGAGGAGAAGGAGCTGACATTTTAGCCAAGAGAGAATCAAGTGCAAAGCCAGGAGTCGGACGGGAATTCTTTTAGTTGCACATTAAATACATTAATATTATGTGTTGCCCTGATTGATGCAGGGATCATATTACAATATTTGGTATGACACTGTAAGTATGGACATACACCACAGTTTTTGTAAAGGTTTATAGATGTCAAGCAGACTTTTGTCAGAAAATCAAAGGTGACGACTTAGGAGGTAGTGGTGGAAATTGTACTTATACATGGCAGGAAGTGGGATTAAATATAAATTTGTGTGTTCTGAGAAGTTGGGTATAATTTAGTTGGTAGGATAATTATAGTGAATTTAGAGTTTTTAGTGCAGAACAGTGATGTATGTACTCATGTATGATCTGAAAATCTAACTACCTTGTAATACTATTCTAATTTAGATTTTATGGTGGCCTAGCGATTATTTTAGATGAGAGAACTATATAATAGACAGAGGAGTAGGTATATAGTAATAAGAGTGACTCTGATGGATGCAATAAAGTATTTTTTTGGCTCTATATAGCATTCCTAGCTTTTTATGATTTTTTTTATGTTGTTTGTATGGATGTCATATTTGAGGTTTTCATCTATTGTAACTCCCAGCAGTTTTCTATAGGACATTATTTTGATTGGCGTATTGTTTAGGGATGTGATCTTAAAGTTGTTTTTCTCATGGGTAAGTGATTTGAGAAAATGAAAAGGAGTTTGGGATTTTTTGGATTATGAAGGAGTTGATGAATACAAAGCCAGTTTTCAATAGAGCTAAAGACATGTTATGAAATATTTTCTAAATTTTCTAGATTGTCTGAGATGCAGACAAGGGTTGATAAGGGTGGAATGCAGAAAACCCACCTGGAAATGTACACCAGCAATGTAATCAACACCTGTGGCAGGTCAATATCATGACACTTACATGTAACTGTGGTGGAGGGGTGCATATTGTGGGCACTGGCACTTGAAGACTCCTATACATTGGTGTAGACAAGGTAGTACATTGTAAGGGAGAGGGAGCTAACAAGGTGTGCATACCTGTAGTCTATAGTCAGAGCTATTAATGAGCTGCATCCTGAGATGCTGGTATGGGGGACTGACTCTTTCAATGTTCATTGGTCTAATGTGAGACTCAGAATAAGTCGCTTAACCAGACAATACTCCCAGGTCACCCCTGAAAATGGACAATTGTGTCCAGTGGGTTTACCTGCTCAACAGCTAGGTCAAATAAAAAAATTCTACATGGAGTCAATAAATACATGCAGGAAGGGATTTAGGGGACCCCATCCTTATTGTAGCACAATGGGAGCTGTAGAATGGGAGAAAGAGCTATAGTGTTCTTAGATGCATCACTTCCACAGACTGCCTGACACATCCATTTACTAACATATCTAACCCAGGGGCATACTGGGCTTGCCAGGGTTCCAGAGAGAGGCAATGCTGGGAAAGATTTCTAGCAAGGAGATTGATGTGTTATTGCAGGCATGTCATGCACATTCGTATTGAGACCATGCCTGGTAGGTGTGCTACAGGATATCATTGCTGTGGGTAGCCATAATAGGTATCTGCAACTGATGCCGAAAAGGATAACTCATATGATATTCAGTGCAAATGATAAAGCATGTGACATTGCTAAGGACATATCCAACACAGAGATATACCAAAAACACAAAAATAATTGACAGATAGAGGATTTCCTGTTTTCCTTGCCTGGGGTGGAAGAGCAGGTCCTCATACCTGGATGTAGGAGCTGGGTTAGCAACGTCCACCTGAATTTCATTAGGGGCACATTAAGTTAGTACCCAATAGACATCAATATGATTATGCAATAGGACTTAGTTATTAAGGACCTTCTGCATGTCTGTCCTTTTAGGTATCATTAGAATACAATTACAGAAATGTAAATATCAAGGTATACATGTCTCCCTGTATTATACATATTTACTGTTGTATACTACTGTGTATGCCATGGGGTATATACATAGAGTGCTGCCAAACATACCATGTATTCATGCCTTTACAGCACAAGCACAGTAGGTCAGCGCATGCATGAAGTAAGCACATCTTCTGCAGCTTATGATGATGGCAATATGTACAGGGCATAGTCCAATGACAGAGTCACACTGTCAGCAACACTTCCATTGAAGGGCTAGTCCACGTCATCAGCATCACAGGCCCCTGTGAAAGTACAGGCTGACCCTATAACATCACTAATGGAGGGTATCCATCCTAACTCTGAGTCTCATTCAGGTCCCCCCCACACACAAACACACGTACACACACACACACACACACACACACACACACACACACACACACACACACACACACTCTGGCATTTATCCTGCCTCAGAAATCAACATGCCCACCATAGGGAAGAAGTAGGGGGGTTTGTGGTGCTGCCATGATTCCAGATCAATCTTTGATCTGAATTCAGCACTCAGCATAGACAAACATATATGCAGATCAGTGACCCGGGTATAAGTACCTGCTCTCAACAACATTGTAAAGACTGTGAGTCTGTGCTGTGGCACTTGTTTGATGACCTACAACACCTGCACAATGACATGGAATATAGTGATGGTTATTTACTATGTGAGTCTGTGCTGTGGCACTTTTTTAACGACCTACAACACCTGCACAGTGACATGGAATATAGTAACGGTGATTTACTTGTGTGTTTGTGCTGTGACATTTGTTTGATGACCTACAACACCTGAACAGTGACATGGAATAGAGTGATGGTGGTTTACTATGAGTCTGTGCTATGGCACATTTTTTGATGACCTACAACACCTTCACAGTGGCATGGAATATAGTAATGGTGATTTGCTATGTGAGTTTGTGCTGTAATGCTTGTTTGATGATCTACAACACCTGCAAAGTGACATGGAATATAGTGATGGTGATTTACAATGTCTATTGAAAAAGGGGGAAAGACAGACAAATGCAGATTCTGTAAAACAGAATAGAAACAGCTGCATGTCTTGCTGCTGGGTGTGATACACTCATGGCTGACTGACAGTCTGTATACTGAAAGATGCAATATTGTGCCAAGACTGTTACATTGTGAATTAATGACAGTGATAAAGTTCAAATGACATAAGATCATCCAGTAATAACAAAAGAGAAAATTGATGTAAGGATACCAGATATAGTAGTTCAAGAAAAAAGACAAAAGAAGCATGTGTTATTGAAATTGCTGCACCAGTAATTATAGTGTTTTGTGTACTGAGAGACAGAAAGACATAAAATAATAGAATTTGTAAACTTAAATGAGGGAAATGTGGAAGAAAGATACTCAGACAGCTCCAACGGTAGTTGGAGCAAAGGGACTAAAAAAAATTACAATCATACTTAAATGTTATTGTGTCTTTTGGCTTTTCCCAGTTAGGGGTTGCCACAGCGGAACTCCGGTCCACTAATGATAGGCAGTAGATTTTTACATGCCGAGTTGCTGGCCCTGATGCACAACCTTCAATGAAGGTACACCCATTCACGCATGTCTCCACACACAAGACGCTCTAGCTGAGAATCGAACAGGACAACGTCTTACTGTGAGGCGACAATGCTACCGCAGCACCACCACAGCATCATACTTAAACATGTTACCAATATATGTAATGCCATATGAGCTGCAGAAGGAAATTCTGCTTGCATTGTAGGTGCTGCTGAAAAGAACGCTCTTGGAAAACATCAATGAGTGAAACAATACTAGTTTCTTGAACTCTAGTTATACCCTGACTCAGGAATGTGGTCCATTTCTGTCATGGTATTAGCAACCCAAAATATTTGGAGAAATTAAATAACTGAAATGCAAGAAAAGCACAGGGAGCTATTGTTACTCAGGTCTGTGGTGACAAATGTGGTTTCCATGGGTGCCTTTAGTGAGAAACACGGCAACTGTCGTCTGGTCTACTACTGCAGATAATGCATTGTGTGGCCATGGGAGGTTCCCATGCAGGTGGCTGGGCATGACACCCCTTGCACACCACATGAACCTCTGCAGAGATGCCTTCACTGTCAACTATGACCACATAGTTTGCCACACCTGGCAACTGGTGGTTGAATGATCATGGATGCTAATGTTTCTCATGGTCAGCCCATGTGAGCCCTCGCCAAGCCTATAACAAATGTTCCCATTATTTTGCATCTTCACTATTTCATGTAGGCACATAGAGTGCAATACCTGTTTGCAACCATTGTCTAGATCATGGATAATGAAGCTATGTAGGCTTCTGACATGGGACATTCCATTATAGTCACAGTTCTACACATTCCCTGCCATAGACTTCTTCAAGCTTTAAGACTGCAATTACAGCAGACTTTGTCAGTGCTTAACTCCATCACTGAAGGATGTGTTACCTGACTTTCTACAACCTGTTTCCAGCATAGCCGGCCTTAGGCATAGGCCAACTAGGCGGCCGCCTAGGGTGCTGCTGTAGCAGGGGCGCCCATTCACGCATCTCTCCATGCAGAAGATGCTCTAGCTGAGAATCGAACCGGACAGCGTCTTACTGTGAGGCGACAACGCTACCGCAGCACCACCAAAAAAAAAAATAAATAAATAAAAATTAATAACAATACTCTTCTTAAATGTAAATAGATTAATTTTCAACTAAATTTGTTGTTTTTTTTATTAGGAGAGATTTACTTTATAAAATTAATATCTATATATATATATATATATATATATATATATATATATATATATATATATATATATATATATATATATATATATACACATATATATTCACTTCAGAATGTTGAAAGCCCAGACTCTTGAATCAAAACACTGAGACCAAAATCTCAAAAACTCAAAACATTGAATCTCATAACATTGAAAAAAACACAGGACACTAACACTTACTATATTCCAACACAACTACATACAGAAGCACATTAAACTTCTCTAAATATAAACAGGGGGCAAGCCCCCCTGCACCCCCACACTCTCTGCTACTTAAATATATCAACTCCAAGATTCCACTCCACAGAACAAAATGGCAAACATACCATTACGTGCTTCATGATTGCCTGTTGTAACCTTAGTCATGTTCCCTTCTAACTTGCTATATACTACAACGTAACTCATCTTAGTGTAGTGTAGTGTGATCTCGGAGTTGATATATTTAAGTAGCAGATGATGTGGGGGGTGCAGGGAGGCTTGCCTCCCAGCTTATATTTGGAGAAGTGTAATATGGTTTGTCTTTTATTTGTTTTTGTATGTAGTTGTGCTGGAAAATAGTAAGCGTTGGTGTCCTGTGCTTTTTTCAGTGTTATGGGATTCAGTGTTTCGAATTTTCGAGATTTTGGTCTCAGTGTTTTGAGATTCAAGATTTTGGGCTTTTGACATTCTGAAGTGAAACCACACACACACACACACACACACACACACACACACACACACACACATATATAGATAGATATGTGTGTGTGTATAATATATATATATATATATATATATATATATATATATATATATATATATATATATAGGAGCAGCTAGAAAAGGAAATTTTTGAGAATGCAGATGTTACTTAACAGCAATATTGTACTGTTAAGTCAGAGCAGCAGATGGCTAAATTGGCACCCTGGATAGTCCCCAGATTACTGTCCTCTCAATCCTAATCTGAGGGCCAAAAAAAAAAAGCTCCTCCAAAGCTGAGGACAGAAAGAAAAATGTTATAAGAAGCCATAATAAAGAAATGATTTTATGCAAGCTCTTTGCAACTAAATGGAGTCAAACTAAAGTAACTCTAGCAGCTGTGCAATACCATAGTTTACTTATAGGTATTCATTCACAGAGGTTTGCTTTTACATTTCTTATTATATTTGGTGCAGATAGGGACTGCCTTATAAATGAGAGCAGAAGTCAGAGGCATAGGCAGCAGCTTTAGTAATGAGGTCTATTGAAAGAAGATTACTGCAGAATTTATTTTGGTAATTAAATGAGAGATATTTGCAGGGGAAGCACCATCTGTGTTAAAGGCATAGGTCACAGATTTATGGTCTGATTAAATGAGGGAAGGTGATACATGGAGGTGTGCATGAAGGTGCCATATTCTTGAGGACTAGATCAATGTTTTTCGTCACTTCTTCAAGCAACCCAATACTTTTGTACATTGTTTTTGTCTTTTGTTTATGTTTATGTTGCTGTTTTTGTTGGAGCTTTTCTCCCCGGGCCTCCGCTGAAAATGGACATATGTCCAGTCGGACTATCCCGGTTAACAAATGTAAAATAAATAAATAAATAAATAAATAGTAGTTAGACCCTAGTAGGATGGTTCACTGTACAGGAACGCCATAATTTATAATGGCAAGGAAGTATTGAGCGTTTCACTCGTTAGCAGTGTAGGTCAGTGTACTTTTCTTCATATTTGAAGTCCCTTAATACAATGGGGTTAGGATTACTGGACATTCCATTTAAAGAACTAAGGTCACAGCCCTGGTCAATAGAGGACATACTGGGGGTCCTGTAGCAAGCTCTAGAGTGGTAATTATAGGTTCATAGGTTCATAGGTTCATAGGTAGGTACTAAGCTATCTGCCTAGGGCCTTTATAAGCCTAGCCAGAATATGTTGGCTTTCGCCTCCCTTTTAGACTAGATTCCTGACCCTCTGTCCAGCAGGGCCATAGAAGTGATCTCAGGAGTAAATTTACAATTTGCCATCCACTCATCAAGATTTCTCTTGAAGAGGGTCAGCGAGGGGCTCTGCCTAACATGGACTGGGATTCTATTCCAGTGCGAGGGAAGCCTTTGGGATATGAATCTATCCCTCCAGCATGTCCTATTTATTGTTGTGCTAAGGTTTAAATCCCTGGAGCGTGTAGCTCTAATGGATTTGGTTTTCTTGAGGTGGAGCATGTCCAACACCCAGAACAATGTGAAGATTAAAAAATAAGTTAATTGACCTTAATAATCGAGTACAAAGATGCTGTCATTTTAGGTAGCTCCAGTATGTTTGATCTTGTTTAGGTTGATTTGGGCATTTAAGAGTTCAAATTTAGGGCCACAAGGAATCAGTGCAAAGGTCAACATATCCTTGGCAAATGCCAATACTTGTTCTCAATTGCAAGGATGTCTGTAGACATGATAGGTGCTAAAACCATGAATTGAGGGATTGCTGTAATTGTGTTGAGCCTGGGTCTCTATCTACACATACATGAATGCATTTTTAACTCGCAAGAGATCTTGAAGTATAAACCTTTTCACTTTGACTATGACTCCAGGCATTTAGTAGAGGCACCTTATTATGTTTTGAATTAGACTTTGTTGGACTGGAAAGTCCAGCAGACAGATTCTAAGAAAAGGTATTGAGGGACAGAAAATTCTTTAGCTAGAATGCAAAGCAATGGTAAGAGAGACACAAACCATCCCTGGCAAATCAGGAAGGATTGTCAGTTATATGTCTTCCCAAGCTGACACATACTGGAGCTACCTAAAATGACAGCATCTTTGTACTTGATTATTAAGGTCAATTAACTTATTTTTTAATCTTCGCATTGTTCTAGGTGATGGTAAGATTCTACTCAAGATCAGTGTCTTTCCTGCCTCAGACACTTGTATGGCAAGAACCAAACATGTTCAAGCTTGAAGCATAAGTACTCCAGGATGGTACAACTGAGTCCTATTTCTGCTTTAATCTGCATGACTTTAGTTCCAAGTAAAGAGTCCATTGAAAACAGGTATGTTTCTTTAGAGTTGCTGATGTATTTATTCAGTCCTGACATATATTTCACCACATTGACACCAGCGATTGTGGCAGTACTTGAGGTCTATCCTCCATGAGGTACAAACTGCATACGAAATTTTCTGTAACCTATGTGTATTGCATAACAGGCAGTATAGTTAACTCATTGACATCTAAAAGTATACATCCCTTAGCCTACAACTGATTCTATTAAGTTTATTATTGTATTTCTATTTGTTAAGCAGGGTAGAACAGAGATCAGCCTAGGACATTGTCAGGTTCAGCCCAGGGAATACAGACATATATCATATAAAATCAAACAGAAGGAACAGCTAATACAAAACAAGTAAATAAAGCATTTGAGTAATTGAGTAATGCTGTTGCATGTCACTATACAGCATGGCTTTTAGTCTACAAGCAGCCTTACATCAGCTGAAGTCTTCATGTTATTTAAAAGAATAAACACAGCAAAAATGCAAGCACAGCATTATAAAACTATATTACAATTATTGACAAATTCTCTGCATGGACAGTATACCCTATGAATGTGTGCAGAAGCTTTTGCTTTCAGTTTGAAGAAGGCAGTTTGTTGGATAATTGTTTTTTAAAGAGAACAGTAGAGGAGAAGGGTGGAAATAGAAAGCTGTGTGGGTGGGTTTGTAATGGGTGTTGTGGGTCCTGCAGGGGTCATTTTCACAGCATTAACAATAAGCTTGTTTGAAAAGGTAGTTTATTAATTCAGGTAGGAATGCTTTTAGGGAGAGTATAGATGCTATTAGTTTTGGGATGACACCCCATACTTAAGAGCAAGGACAGAGAATGCTATTTTAGCACAATTTGTAATAGTTTGTGGTGTGTGTGTGTGTGTGTGTGTGTGTGTGTGTGTGTGTGTGTGTGTGTGTGTGTGTGTGTGTGTGTGTGTGTGTGTGTGTGCAGAATTGGGTGAGACACTGAAAGAGACCTTAGACTCTGTAGCCAAACAATGGAGTGCCCTACCATTAACTAGTAGAACTACTCACAATGTTGCCTCTTTCAAAACTTCTGTACGAGACTACCTATCTTCTATCTGAAACTGCACTTGCATCAAGTCTCTACCTTTCAAAACTAACTGTCTTTGTTTAATGCTGAAACTGATGTTTTTTTATATCTACTATCTAATAATGCCAGGTGAAAGCCACACTATTCTAATGCCGGATACATTTATGTAATATAAATCTCTTCAGTTCAGTTGTTCTCTATTTGTCAATTTGTGTTTTACCATTAATTCAATTAATTGTTAACTATGTTACCTTTGTTATATTTACTTTTGGAATTTACTCACACTGTATGTAGTCACCTCTATGTTCATGTTTATACTACTGTGAAGCTTTTCTCCCTGGGCCTCAACTGAAAATGGGCTCATAATGGCCCAGTGGACTGTCCCGGTAAACAAATGCAAATAAATAAATAAAGGTAGAAGGAGGTCTTTCACAAAATCTGCTTACAATAAATAGGAAATTCTATGAGTTAATGAGCTTAAAGATTAAGGCCCCTAGCAGGAATGGGATCCCTTTGGAATGGATAGCCAGTTGGCCATTGCTTTGGCGAAAGATTTATGAAGTTACAGATGTAATTTGACATTGTTTGAAGTGTGGTAAGACTTTTCTGGATGATGAAGCAACAACAAGGAGATCATATTCCAGTTTTGGAACTAAGACTCCCTTTCCTATGGCAGCTCTGACTGTGGGGAATAGAAAGTGGGAAATTTTCCTAACTATGAAGTCGAGTTTGTTAACCTTTGACTTGATAATTTGAATATGGTTATGAAAATTAAGTGATGAATGTCATAAGAAATCATGATACTTATAATATTGAGCTGTTTATAACAGTTTACCTGTGTCGTGGGACATTTTACAATTGGTTGAGATTTTGCTGAGTTTTTGTGGCCTTCCAAACAGGATTGCTTTGGTCTTCTTTACATTGATGATTTGTCTCTGTTGGTTTAGCCAAATGCTGAAATCGGCTAGCTCTTTTTATAACTGGTCTTTAATATGAGAGGGTGATGGAAACACATCATCGGCATAAAGAATGATCATTGGTTGATGTCAAACACAAGTGTATTAATAAAGAGGGAGAACAAAATAAGTATAAACATAATAAAAGCACCGATGCATGACTGAGTAAAAACAATTATAAGAACTTTATTATGAGCAATATAAACTGGTTAGCACTTTTGTGATATAAATCACTCCTTCAGACCACATAAACTATTGAACTAAACAAGATTTTAAATAGTCTTCATTCAAACTAAAACCACCAATCATCTACTCTCCTAAAGAGCATCTAGGACAATCAAAATCATGCTCACATAAGTGTGAGAAAATACAATGTAACTAGCCAGACGTTTAAAGTTCCACTAACAAAAAACATACAAAAAACATCTAAAAAACATACTAACTAATCAACTGTATAAATATAAAAATATATATATATATACATATATATATATATATATATATATATATATATATATATATTAAAATCAATATATAATAAACAATAAAAAACATAAAAAAATAAAGAAAATATATAAATATATACTTATACATACATAAAAGGCTACTCATATAACATACGTCATTTGCATAGACCTCAACCCTTCAGCACAGGTTTCAACGGGGCAGGGTCATTAAGTCTATGACCCCTATCTGCTCATAAACTAATTATCCAATGAAGCTCTACATTCTCAGTTTGATTCCAAACATCACCCAAATGATGTGTCTCAAAGACTCTATCAACAACCCAAAACTAAAAGCAATGCCCAGATTCATGCATCGTTGCGAGTTTTGCTAAAGCATTTATAGTACTACAAATGCGAATCTGGTAGACATGCTCTTTAATCCTCTCTCGAAGGGGCCTAATCGTCCTACCTATATAGAAAGAATAGCATACCACACAGTAAGTTAAGTAGACCATGTTCCTAGTTGCACAATTAGCCCTAACATCAAAACAATATTCCATCCCAGTGACTGGATGTTTAAATGTAGACTCACAGCTTATATAAGGACAAAAATTACATCCACCACAAGGTGAGATAAAAGAACCCCTGTTTATATCAACGCTAACATTCTGTTCAGGATAACATAAAATCTGCTTTAATGACTTCTTGTTCTTGTAAAAAAAACAAGGTTGAATCCCTACCAGATGCTTTGTCTGTTCACCTACAAGTAGAACTGGCCAATGTTTCCTAACAATATTAGCAATGGCTCCAGAATCATTAATAAAAAACATAGGGACGGATAAAAAAACGTGTAGTGCTATCAGGAGTATAGCAAGGGCTCCTACATCTAGACCTCCTTAGGCATTTACTATGGGCTAAACCATCATCAATCTCATAATGAGGATATCCCCTATCCCTAAAATCATTCCTCAACATATTCAAATCATGCATAAAACTATCATCATTTACATTCAACCTAGATATCTGTAGACCCTGCCTCTTGACTATATTTTTAAAAACATGTAGGGTACATGCTTCTTCTATGAAGGAATGAGTTCCTATAGCATTCCTTCCTATAAAGTCCTGTGCTGAAGGTCAGATCAGTATTCCTCTCAATCTTAACATCCAGAAAATCTATAATATTTTTGGAAAATTTCATAAAAATTTTCAAAAAATCATTAGTGCTGTTAGTAAAGCTCAGAACCTTCTGCAAATCACATACAGAACCTCGCCATAACAGAAACATATCGTCAACAAAACAACGATAAAAATAAACATGCTTAACAAAACTATCTGTATCAAAAATCATTCTGTGCTACCAATGTGTCATCACGATATTGGTGTAGATCTTGGCACAGAATGTGCCCATATCTACACCAGAGTGTTGCAAATAATACTGACCATCAAACACAAACATTATTCTCCAATATAACTTCAAGAAATAAATTAAATCAATCATCCTATCATCATAGGCACTGTTCTTGGCTAAATAAGCTTTGGTAAAACCAAGCCCAACACTTTTGGGAATAGAAGTGAATAAAGAGGTAACATCCAAATTTGCCATCAAATGGCCATGAGGAACAACATGCTCATTGATAAACTGAAAGAGATACTGCAAAAACTGCTATAGCTGTTTTTACTCAGTCGTGCATTGGTACTTTTATTATGTTTATATATCAGTCTTTTTTGTTTTATGGTACTGTTTGCCACTTGTAAACCCATTTTATTACTTGTTTAGAACAAAATA
Source organism: Protopterus annectens (assembly GCF_019279795.1). Taxonomy (NCBI): domain Eukaryota; kingdom Metazoa; phylum Chordata; order Ceratodontiformes; family Protopteridae; genus Protopterus; species Protopterus annectens. The sequence continues at coordinate 492,918,440 of NC_056734.1, forward strand.
AGTAATTAAACTTTGCTCCCTTAATGGAGTCCTTTGTTAACAGGTGCTGCTGATCAGGATGTGGCTCCAAGCTGCACTTGATACCATCTCTCAGAGAGGAAGTTTTGCACCAAACTGTTGCTTGAGGGATTTTGCTGGCAACTTGTAATGACTTTAACAGGAGGGTGCGATTGCTGGTGTTGAGTGTTCTAGCAAAGTCAATAATGATGGTCCCAGTTAGAAGTCCTTTATCTCTGTTTTACGGTATATTGCCTGTTAAGGTGTACATAACATTTATCATGCTTCTGCCTAAGCAAAAATCATGTTGATATTTTGAGAGGATTCTGTGATGATGGACGTGATGGGCTAGTTGGTCGTAAATTAGGTTTTTTTTTTTTTTTTTTGAGTATTTTACCAAGAGCAGGAAGACTATCCAAACCAAAAGGTAAAAAAGGTCACACAGACAAATCATTCAGTAAAAAACTGCAAGGAAAACCATTCAAGCTAGAGTTTGCACTGTGTGATACCTTAAACCTCCCCGATGGATGCCCATGGGATATATGCAAATGACCCCTTAAGGACATTATGTGTTCCACATTGAAAACTCTAGCTTGGCTGTGTTTTTCTTGTAGTTTTTTATGTAATGGTTTGTCTGTGTGCCCTTTTTAACCTTTTATTTGGACATTAGATGGGATATTTTGTACACACCTTAAAGATTATGGGCATCACCTGGGTTTAAAGACCTTGTGTTTCTGAAGCATATCCATGCTATCCATTTATGCTCTGCTAACGAGGTTAATAAAAAAGCCAAAATATGCACGTCCGCAGCTAGTGGAGTTTGGCTTTATTCGCCTGAATATAAACATAAAGGCTTAAAACAGTAAAAAACTAATGGATATTCAGAAACCATGTAGCTGAAACACTTAATGTTTTTAAGGGGTCATTTGCATGTATCCCCCAGGCCTCCATTAGAGAAGGTTTAAGGTATCACACAGTGAAAACTCCACCTTGGTAGGGTTTTTCTATCTAGAAGAATACAGACATGCCTGAAGCTGCTTGCTATGAATGGGTTAGAAGTTTTTTTTACTGGTAATGCATAAGCTGTGGAGGTGTTTTAGTGGCTGTGGGGTGTGATCCTTATAGAGAGGGAATAAACCAAGGGTATAGTTCATCTGTTCCTGAGGTGTCATCTGTGAGCATTCTGTCAAATTCTTTATGTATTTGGTGGCAATCCTTTTCAAATAGAATGGAGGAGAATCTGTTGGGATCTTGTTGGGAGTGCTAGAGATGGGAGGGGTGGAGGGAGCTGGTGGAAGGTAAAAAACTGTATTCAACTAGGAAGTCTGAGGGATTGATATATTCAAATGGTGTTTTGATAGCATTTTTTAGTAGATCTTTTTGTGGGATACAGCCAGTTATGTTATTCATTAGTCTCCAGAATTTCTTTTGGTTGTATTGAGTGGAGTTTGGACAGATGTCAGTGAGTTTTCTTTATCTCATCTTGTAGCCTTATTAGCTAGATTTCTTAGGTTTACAGAGTGATCAAGGTTTTCTGCTGAGGGGACTTTTTCCAGAGTTTTTAGACATTCCCCATAGCTTATAGAAATGCTTGCATTCCCTTTGTTATTGATATAGTTTAAATGATTTTAACAGTGTAATGAATAGGGAATTATTTGTCTTGGAGTCTGAGAAGCAAATTAATGATGGAAAGAAGCTGCTGAAGAGGGGTCATTGCTGGACAGGAAGTTATGTCACTGCAGCCTAGGTGTATGTTTGAAACTTCCTTCTGAAGAGGGGTCATTGCTGGACAGGAAGTTATGTCACTGCAGCCTAGGTGTATGTTTGAAACTTCCTTCTGGAAGTCGCTAAAGAACCATCCATTTAGGAGGGTCTTTTAAACTTACTCTGGGTTCTTGTTTTTATGTTTATACTTTTATTTTAATATTTCAACTATTTACCAATCTACTGAATTTATACTACCATATGAGCATCAATAAATCGGTCAGTCAAGAATATGAAGAAAGAAAGAAATTTAGTGCTTTCCTGCATTCTTTCAAAACTGTTAAGGCTGCATGTTTGGTGGCTATCATTGTTCAAAAGAGAAAAAAAATAGAAAATAGAAGTGAAACAAAAAACTGTACATTATCATAAGGTTAAAATATCAATGAATGTCCCCAGGCTAACAAATATAAAGCACATTGCCAAAAAACACATTATAATGTATTTACACTTCCCTTGTGCTTCCTCATATAGCTACACTATGAAGCAATTTAAGCTATACCTACTACTGTCATGTTTCCTATTATCATTACCTGATATGTCATTGTATTGAGAGGATTAATCATGCAGGACACACATAATGTTATGTACTGAATCTCTTTGTCTTACCCACAGAAAG